>NC_034599.1:4563035-4576949 GCF_900095145.1 Mus pahari | reverse complement strand
GAGCACCTCTGTCTCTAAGGACTGCGGGGAGCACCTCTGTCTCTAAGGACTGCGGGGAGCACCTCTGTCTCTAAGGACTGCGGGGAGCATCTCTGTCTCTAAGGACTGCGGGGAGCATCTCTGTCTCTAAGGACTGCAGGGAGCATCTCTGTCTCTAAGGACTGCGGGGAGCATCTCTGTCTCTAAGTCAGCTTAACTATTATGTCTGGGAAAATGCTTGAACACATCATGACAAAAATCTGTAAACATTTCTGAAAGAGCATGGCTGGGTGAAGAATGATGCCTGGGGGAGGTGAATTGCCTCTGTCCGTTCTGAGTTCAGGCTGACAGGAGCTTGGTGGATAAGAACATATACTGGATTTTGGCTTATTAAGGATCTTGAACACTCCTGCATAATACCACTAGCCTCCTAGAGAGAAAAAAAAAAAAAAACAGATGAGTCCAGGAAACAGAGGCCTGCTCTCCTCCACAGTCTGCACAAACTGCTGAGATCTGCCATGACTGTGTTATAAAACAAACACCAGACTAGAAGTGACCTTTGTGACATGAAAGTCCTCCCTTGATCCGCTTCCCACTCCAACTCCATTTTTAACCTTATTTGGAATTCCAGAAATTTCCCTGAAAGGGCTATCCACAACCACTGTCAACAGTGCCCCTTCCCTACAAAACACGGCAACATTTCAAGGTCTAAATTAAGATGTGAGAATCATTGTCAGGAATTACTAAAAATTTCAAGACAGTGGAAGGGTGTGAATGAAATTATGAACTCTTCTAATCATGTGGCCTTTTAAGTATGAAATCCACATAGCTGGCCTGCTCTGTTGTCTTCAGATCCTACTTCAAACAGCCTTTTACTCTCCACCAATTCTACTAAAGTAGTTTTTGGGGATGACAACACTGATTTCTGCTAAGGCAAGTCTACAAGCTCCTCTGCTCCTCCTCCTGGCCATCAGGCTGTGTTTGGCAGATGTTTCTCCTAGCCTGAGAGCTGTGTTTGACAGAAGGACACTCTCTTCTTCAACTATTATCTTCATCTGGTTCCAGATGTGGTCTGTTTGCCTCACCTGCACAATTTCCTGCCACTTTCTCTTCTGGCTTTTCCTACAAGTTCTTCAAGCCCCCCCATATCACAATGTTCAGACATGGAATATTTTATGTTCCATGGCAAAGAGGTATTGTAGGTAAATAGAGCATAAAAGAATGGATTATCCTTTACATTCCAGTTAGGCCCAATATTTTCACAAAGACTTTTTGTAGAGGGAGACCTATGAAGAAAACCAGTAGTAAGACAGTTGATGAATGAAAGACGAGGTTGACGTTAAATGAGGAAAAGCTCAGAAGCTAATGAATGCAACTGGAAGTTTAAATACATATTCTTGTGATGTCACCAAAGATAACACCACTCTCCAGGCCCCGAGAAGACCTTGATTGTAGATTCATGATGTTTAAAACCATAAGGAAAGAGTTTGGTGCTAATCTAAGCTACTAGGCTTGCAGTGATTTGATTCAGAAGGCTCTGAATCACTATCCTCTCCATCAGCCCAGCTCTGGACTGATAAACAACTCCATGGCTCATTCCTAAAACACCTTGCATCTGGATCTGTGCACAGCCCATAGGGTTCCACTTTTGTGGCAATTAAATACAAACTAAACATTGAAGTCTCCAAAAATCATTTCTCTGGATCATATATCTTTAAATCTGGATTCAGTCAACCAACATTTCACATGACATTTTCATTTGAATGTAAAGAAGATTTTGTAAAGTTAACATACATAAAGATGTGTGAGGTTTTGCCATCTTTCCCACATCCATCAATGGAAGCTCCTTTTTAGCCTTCCAGCTCCACAGGACAAAGACATCAGTCATCCTTAAAATGTTTTTCTCACATCTTTTGTCCTCTCTGTCCTATTTGTTGAGCCTCAAAACAAACTCCAAATCTGACATTTCTATGTACGTTCTGTCCCTATTCTTGATAAAACTACCATCTCATCTGATGGGGGGCTTAGCATCCCTTAACTGGTGTCCAACTCCTAGCCTTGTCCTCCTGCAATCTAGGCTTAAGCCAGCAACAATGTTTTTTTTTTTTAAACTATTATACTTATGGAATAAAGTTCTTACGGTAAAACCCTATAAACGTATTTCTATTGCTCAGAAGACACAATCTTTACAATAATGCCTGAAGGGTCTCTAAGCTTCTGATGCTTCTCTAACAGCCACACCACCACCACTTCCAGACTCAGCGTCTCTTTTTCTTTACTATCTCTGTGCTTTCTAGACCACTGGGCCTGTAATTGCCTCTTCTTCTATCTGAAATAGAGACATAGATGTGCTTAGCATATCCCTCTCACTTCTAGGCTTTCTATAAAACACTGATTCCATGTATTTTAGATGTATCATTTCTGATAAACACAGATGTCACAGTAAAGTAAAAATGGTGGCAAGCATTCTAGAATAGAACCCAGTGTTTGGTGTACAATGTGTTTGTGCATTTATATATACCTTACAGTCACCAATTTAATACAGTTATTTTATGACTACTATTACTGTTAGTGTTCCCTATACTTCAAGGACTTTATTAATAAGGAAACAAAGGCACAGAAAGGCTAAGATAATTGTTCATGTTATGCTCTTAAAACCAAACAGGATGGCAATCCCAGCTGTCTGAATACAGACTGTCAAAACCATCAGCTCACACAGTTCTTTAACTAGATGACAACAGTTCAGTGCAGCTTCATAGAGAACATGGGTATACCTAAGTATAAGAAACAGAGTTTTTATTTCATTACTAGGTCAACTCCTTCTTCTCAAAATCAATAAATGAGTCACCATTACTTATACCTTTGTTTCTAGATGACTTTTGTCAACATGACTTCCAAGTTAACACCTAAGGAAGTTTCAGATTCTCCTCCACACTGCCTGAGTGAGGATCTGTTCTCTGTGTTGTTCTTCAGCCTCTGCTCTCTATGTCATGTTATCTGTAAAAATACTTGGTCAAATGAGCATTCTTTGGGGAACACACAACTTTCTAGGTGAGATCCAACCTGCCAAAGAGAGGATTCCATGCCTTTATAGCCATGGTGGCCAACATGTATTTCAGATGACTAGAAATGAACTAATATTTACATTTTAGGTATCAGAACTGCTACGGTGTATGCTGAAAATCTGGTATTAGCTTTGCGGTGACTGTTTCTTACAAGCAAAGCAAATGAGTCTTTTACAATGACAGCAGATGGAAGGTGTTGCCGTTAGGTGTCATGACCCAGATCATAAATAAATTCCTGATATTTTTACAAACTGCAATATACATGAGGATGAGTTTTTTCCTTATATTCCTTTCACAGCCACACAAACATTTGTGTCAAAAACTCAGATGACATCAGATGCTGGTGAGGATGTGGAGAAAGAGGAACACTCCTCCATTGCTGGTGGGACTGCAAGCTGGTACAACCACTCTGGAAATCAGTTTGGCATTTCTTCAGAAAATTGGACATAGTTCTACTGGAAGATCCAGCCATATCTCTCCTGGGCATATACCCAGAAGATGCTCCAACATGTAATAAGGACACATGCTCCACTATGTTCACAGCAGCCTTATTTATATAGCCAGAAGCTGGAAAGAACCCAGATATCCCTCAACAGAGGAATGGATACAGAAAATGTGGTACATTTACACAATGGAGTACTATGTAGCTATTAAAAACAATGAATTTATGAAATTCCTAGACAAATGGATGGATCTGGAGGATATCATCCTAGGTGAGGTAACCTAATCAGAAAAGAATACACATGATATGCACTCACTGATAAGTGGATATTAGCCCAGAAGCTCAGAATCCTTCTTAGAAGGGGGAACAAATTACCCATGGAAGGAATTACAGAGACAAAGTTACGAGCAGAGACTGAAGGAATGACCATCCAGAGACTGCCCCACTTGGGGATCCATCCCATAAACAACCACCAAATCCACACACTATGGCAAATACCAACAAGAGCCTGCTGATAGGAACCTGATATAGCTGTCTCCTGAGGGGCTCTGCCAGTGCCTGGCAAATACAGAAGCAGATGCTCACAGTCATCCATTGGACAGAGCACAAGGTCCCCAATGAAAGAGCTAGAGAAAATACCCAAGGAGCTGAAGGGGTTTACAGCCCCATAGAAGAAACATCAATATGAACTAACCATACCCCCAGTGTTCCTTGGAACCAAACCACCAATCAAAGAAAACACACGGTGGAATTTGTGGCTCTAGCTGTATATGTAGCAGAGGATGGCCTAGTCTGTCATCAGTGGGAGGAGAGGTCCTAGGTCCTGTGAAGGTTCTATGCCCCAGTAGAGGGGAATGCCAGGACCAGGAATGAGAGTGGGTGGGTTGGGGAGCAGGGAGAGAAGGGAGGGAATAGGGAATTTTGGGAGGGGAAATTAGGAAAAGGGATAACATTTGAAATGTAAATAAAGAAAATATTTATTAAAAAAACAATTACATAAAGGAAGTGTTGGCACAGACTTAAAAAGGGAAACGTTGATGGTTCCCGCAGCAAGGGTGCTTTTAGTCAGACTATAGTCTAGCATTCAGCTTTTCACCCACTCATACTTAAATCCTAAGAGAATAAGAGATTATTAGTAAAGGGGCTTAGGTATTATACTATCCTTTTTCTAACATCAAAGTAACTTACATACACTATTCCAAGAATTCAATGAGAAACAATTTAATAAGCTCTATGAAGACTCAGATAAAAGTCATCAACATGTTAGAGGGAAGGAATTCTGGACTAAGGACGAGCTATGACTTGTCTTAGATCACACAGGACTAAGAGTGAGGCTGGGACCTTCTGCCATGTTACTTCATGCAGCTGAAGCACACCCAGGCCCAACCAGAACAACAGGACTACTTAAGCAGGTATTGTATGTAAGGCTGTCCTCTGAGGAACCTTGTAGAACATGGTGAGAGGGTTTTTACAAGGATCTGCACACGAACCATACCCTCACTAGCATCCTTAAGGACATCTGAGCTTAATGCCACAGAGTCCAATATACAATCAAGTAGATTTAAAGGGATTTGTAAAGAGGAGGTATCTTAGTTTTCTACTGTTGTGATGAAGACCATGACCCAAACCAACTTGTGTATAAAAGAACTTATTTATGGTTATAGTTCCATATCATAGTCCTTCACTGAGGGAAGTCAAGACAGAAACCTAAGGCAGGAGCTGATGCACAGGCCAGGTGGAGAGCTGCTAACAGGCTTGCTTAGTTTGCTTTCTTCTTTCACTCAAGAGCAGCAGCCCAGGGGTTGATCTACCACAGTCGGTGGGCACTCCCAGGGCTGCAACTGCACACACCAATCATCAAGCAGTATAATGTACCCCAGGCTTGCTCACAGACCGATTAGTGGATGTGTGTTCTCAATTGAGGTTCTATCTTCTAAAATGGTTCTAGCATGTGTCAAGTTGAGGAAAAACTCGTCAGCACAGAAGTGGAGACAGGAGTGACAATACAAGCTCAGCAGGAAAGGTCAGCCCAGAGTCCATTGGAAGCCCTGACGGCCATTACATGTCATTACCAAAGGCTTGGGGAACACTGCTTTTCATGTACTCAGTCAGACTCCTTCCAGTAAGGACTAGGGGTCAGGCAAGGCTCAGACAAGCATCACTCCTCACTCTGCCTGACTGCCACATGCAGGAGCCTCTTGAGGAAAACACTCCTGTTCAGTATTGGCACTCCACTATGTTTTTATTTCTGTATCAGGCTGCCCTTGAGTGAAAAGGTAGAAATAACAGAATGAAAACAGAAAAGGTATATTTATTTGAAATGTTGTGTGATGTATGTATGAATATGTCTCCATGTGTGTATATATAGCTGTGCATGTCCATGTGAGCACATAAATGTGGAGGGCAGAGGTCAATATCTAGTGTCTTCTTGAGTCACACTCTTATTTTCTAAGACCAAGTCTTTCACCAAACATGGACTGCACCAATTTGGCTAGCCTGGTTGGCCAGCAACTCCCAAGCATCCTCCTGTCTTCACCTCCCCAGAATCAGGATTACAAATGATTGGTGCCATGCACAGGATTTTATGTGGGTGCTGTGTTTCTGAACTCAGATCCTCATGCTTGTGTCATAAGCGTTCTGTATAGTGACACATCTCCCAGGCCCGTTGACAAGGTTGTAATGTGAACAGAGAGCTCACCAATAAAGGCACTGTAGGTCTTACACCTGGGCTATATATATATATATATATATATATATATATCCTTCACAATTCATCACACATTACATCCTTCCTGCTAATAAACTTGAGCTCATCAAGAATGAATTCAAGCATTTTAAGAAGAACCATCAAAGCCACTCCCCACAGTAAAGTAGTGTGGGATTTTATTTCAGGGCTACTTTACATGTTTGACGTTGCAGACCTGAGGCAGGCTATGGTGCAAAGCACCGTTTGAAGTGAGGTCAGCTGAGATCATGTGGCAATGGGACTCTTCTCTACCTGTCTATTTCAAATTCCCTGACAAGGCAATGCTCATTTTTTCTAGTATATTTGACTCACCTTTTGTACATAATTTGCAGTTTTCACAGTCACAACATAGCACTATCTTTGTGAGAGGCAGGTTATGTAATCATTATTATTTCATTTTAAACATTAAATTTAATAACATTTAAGCTCAATAAAACATGTTGTTCTCAACAGAAAGGAAACAAATCGGGGTGGAGGAGGTTCAGAAAAACTTGGACATTTGTTTCTCAGCGAAAACCTTTGTCAGTAAAACAATGAAGATGGTTTCTAAAATGTGAAGTGACTTTGCTCAAGAAGGGGACTTGAAAGGGTTAAAAATGAAAATGAAAAATAAATTGAAACATAATGAAGCCAGATATTGTAAACACTTGCTTTATTGGGGATTGCTGTTATTTTTGTTTTGAGTGTTTCATAACCCTAAAAGATACTATATCTTAAAAAAAAAAAAACTCTGAGTCTCATAAAAGCTGGGTCATCTGATCAGTCCCTAAAGAGAATGAGGTCCCAAAAAAATAAGAGAGAGAGAGAGAGAAAGAGAGAGAGAGAGAGAGAGAGAGAGAGAGAGAGAGAGAGAGAGAGAGAGAGAATGAGGATGATTAGGAGCTTAAGTCCAAAGTTGACAGCATCCCTTCCCAGGCTTCATCTTTGCACAGGTGCATGGCAGGTTCTGTTAGCACATCCTTTCTTGGTTTCTAATNGAGAGAGAGAGAGAGAGAGAGAGAGAGAGAGAGAGAATGAGGTTGATTTGGGGCTTAAGTCCAAAGTTGACAGCATCCCTTCCCAGGCTTCATCTTTGCACAGGTGCATGGCAGGTTCTGTTAGCACATCCTTTCTTGGTTTCTAATAAAATCCAAATACTGCCAAATATACACAATACTGAGAGTGATGCCTCATCTCTAACCCAAAATCCAGATGATCAAAATGTTCGCCACTTTGAAGGGTCTTATTCTGACTAATGGCAGAGAAGGACTGTGTTCCTGGTGGTCAACAGCACTTTGTGAAAAAAAGAAAAAAACTCTATCTCTCTCTTCAGAAAGAAATAAGCATGGAATAGTGCTCATCATCTTTGGGATACGGTTATACCTAGAAATGATTCCTGAAGTTACTAGTGGCATCTTGTACCAGCCTTAGCACAAAGCCTCTGCTGAACAGGACAGAAACAAAGAGTTCTGGCTCATAAAGCATCTGACCAATTAAGCATCTCAGAGTCTTCTCTCCCTAGACTTCCTCTAGTGAAGCATATGTCTGTTTGCCCACTTAAACTCCTGTTCCCATTGCTATCTGAAGCACCCTTGTGATATAACTAGAGGCTGAAACTCCATGCAACAGGCAAATGTCACTGTGTAGATTTCAAGGCAGGTATGACAGAAGGTCCTAAGATGAAATAAACAGATCTAAGCAGGCCAGATGAAGGTGCCAAAGTGACTAGGATTTGCCATAGAAGCTTTTAGGAAATGAGGCTCCAGACAGCACAAGGATAGGAACATTTGCAGGAATAAATCCTGGTGTGAGTGTCAAACTATCCTCTGTAGTTTAATAAGCTGAGCCTGGGCCGTGTCACAGAAGAGGTGGTCAAGTCCTAACAAGCTGAGGTCATTTACAAGGAACAGAGAAAAGTGTAGCCTGGCAAGAGATGAGCCAATTAAATCCATCTCTTAAGAACTCTTTCTGGGCAACAACTATTTTGTCTAAAATACAGTTCTAAAGACTGATTAACTTTCCCATTACTCTCAAGTAACTGCCTTGAAAGTATAAATTTAATGTATTAAAAAGTTTTATGCTTAATTATTAAGTATGATGTTTTAATATATCTAACCTCATTGAAGAGTCTAAGTATAAGAGCTACTTAAATTCCTAATAGAGTATATGTATGCATTGGAGGAGTGAGGGGAAGACGAGAGGAGAGGATGTTAAGATACTATATACTTTGGTCACAGTCCCTGTCATTAATCATATTGCTTATTTTCTCATAACATGCATAATGAAGAAACATAATCATGGCATTTAATAACTATCCATTTATTACCTAACAATAACCACATATAAAAAGCACTGAAATAACTTCTCTAGAAAAAACTGAGAGTCACCGGCTAAGTACAGAATTGTACAATCTAATAAACACTAAATGACAACTTTCCTTCTTCTGCATCCACAATGCCCTCCCTCCAGTGATGTTAACTAGGAAAAAGTTGATGGGGGTGGTGAGATGTCACCCCAAACTTAAGAATGATGTCTAACCAAGTGTTGTGTCTTTTATAAAGACATAAGAAGGCATGCAAACAAGCAGAGTTGACTTAAACATTCTATTTCATCCAATGATGGAAACAGAGAGGGGTGTGGGAATCCTAAGTGGTAATGAACATGAAGTGAAGGTTTGTCATGCATGTTCCTCCAGTGTCCACTCATACAACCAAGAATAAAATTCCTCCCAGATAACAAGAAAGAAGAAGATAAGGAGGAAGAGGAGAAGAAGGAAGAGGAAGAGGAGGAGAAGGAGGAGGAGAAGTTTTACAAATAAAAAATGTGGAGTCATGGGAGTTTTGTTCCCAATTCTAAGAAGGGGCGAAACGTCCACATTTTGGTCTTCATTCTTCTGAGTTTCAGGTATTTTACAAATTGTATCTTGGGTATTCTAAGTTTCTGGGCTAATATCCACTTATCAGTGAGTGCATATCATGTGAGCTCTTTTGTGATTGGGTTATCTCACTCAGGATGTTACAGAGCTGAGACAAAAGGATGGACCATCCAGAAACTGCCCCACCCAGGGGTCCATCACATAATCAGCCACCAAATACAGACACTATTGCATATGCCAGCAAGATTTTGCCGAAAGGACCCTGATATAGCTGTCTCTTGTGAGGCTATGCCAGTGCCTGGCAAACACAGAAGTGGATGCTCACAGTCAGCTATCGGATGGAACACAGGGCCCCCAATGGAGGAGCTAGAGAAAGTACCCAAGGAGCTGAAGGGGGCTGCAACCCTGTAGGTGGAACAACAATATGAACTAACCAGTACCCCCTGAGCTCATGTCTCTAGCTGCATATGTAGCAGAAGATGGCCTAGTCAGCCATCATTGGGAAGAGAGGCCCCTTGGTCTTGCAAACTTTATATGACTCAGTACAGGGGAACACCAGGGCCAAGAAGTGGGAGTGGGTGGGTAGGGGAGTGGGGGGGGTATAGGGGACTCTGGGGATAGCATTTGAAATGTAAATGAAGTAAATACCTAATAAAAAATTAGAAAAAAAAAGAAAAAAAATGTGGGGTCAGAGAAATGGGCAATACAATTACATCAGCCATTGTGCTGGAAATCACTTTTACACGGATGCCACTGAAAATTGGAGTTTTATTTAATGAGACAATTTGACTCCAAGGCAATGGAAGCATTTATGGCTTTATGCTTTGTCAAATGAGCTAAGTTGGAACTCATTTTCACAGAATACTTTTTCTTGTATGGATGCAGGTTAGGATTGGCTAAAAGAGAAAATTGTACAATATTTGAATAGTAAAATTCAAACAGGAGTTTTTCTGTGCCCTAACCTTTGCAGTAGAGCCGGTGTGCTGTGCCGCATACATAAGGCTGATTTGTCACCCTTACCTTGCTAATTCCAGACAGCAGCTAGAAGACAGAAACTCCTGACCACACCATATTTTTTATACCAGAGAAAAAGAAGTCTCCTGATGTAATAAACAATGCATACATGAAAAGGGTACCACCATCACTAATAGCAATTATGGGTCTTCTCCATAAGCCAAGGTACTACCGTCATTAAAGACAATGATGGATCTTGTCGATAAGTCGGAGAATGAGCATCACTAAGAACAGTGGTGAGACCCTTCCATAGGCAAGGGATGATAATGCCATAAATGACCCCAATGGAGTTAAGCTCACTGATAATAATGCAATTATAGGAGCCAACAACAATGAGCAGATGATGGAACTTATAGCTGTAGGATGGATGGGAAGAATGGCCCTAAGGAGTAACACGGTTGGAGAGACCCCAGAGGCTCTTGAACTACAGTTGCAGAGATACAGTTTGCCTGTGTGCAAAACTCGCATCCAGAGTAGGATCATATGTACAATCAAAATAAACCAAGAATAAATGAATAATGAAAGCCAGCTGTGATAGTGCATACCTAGAACCTCAACACTCAGAATACTATAGACAGGAGGATTGGCAAGAGTTCAAGCCAAGAATCTTGGCTACATAACTAGCACCAGCTCAACCAGGGCTACATGGCAAGGCTATGGTCTCAAAACACAATGACAGGATGAGAGTGTTGGGAGGGTCACAAAAAGTCACACCACCTCACTCAACACTCGATCTGAACTGTGCTTTCGTATTCACTGATGGGAAGACAGGCTGGGTCTCTGAAAGAAGGACCTCTCCACACTGCAGCAAACATGGAGTAATGGGGACACAGCTCTTTCCCAGGCAGCAACTTGCCTGAGTAACTCCAATCTGAGAAACCATCAGGCTTGGAACTCAAGTTGACACTGACACCTGAAGATTCAATCCATAATCCCAGTTTCACTATCAAACCGGAATTATGCATAAACCATACAATGAAACAGTTCTGGCCTAGATCTGGCTTAGAGCAGGTCCCTTGAGACAGTGGATCTGTGTGGTGCTCATCTTACTGGTTATTAATTGTACAACTGAAATAACCACAATTGATAAGTTGCTGAAGCCCACATTAATTCCTTAGCAGATGAATAGAGAAATACATATGAATAAAAATGCAGACTATTCTAAATCTACTAACCCCTCCCTCCCCAAAATAATAATATTATTTGGATATAATCAGTGTGATCTTTAATGCATGGGGACTTGGAATGAGCAGGGGAGGTGGTTCCTGGTATCAGTACATAACTGCTTGCAAGTGGCCTCAGGGTAGTTATCCCAACTTCTGTGATAGTACAGGCTTAGATCCATGACACTAATGGTAACATTTAATTGATATACTCAAAGCTATAAACATCCTCCTATTGATAGTGTTGGCTACATTTTACCAATTATAATACATGGTATCAATTTTTCATTTAGTTAAAATGATTCTAATCTTATTATTTCTTCCTTCTCACAGACTATTTTACAGTGTATTCAATTGACAAAATAAATTGGTTATTTTTCATATCTTCTATAAGTTCCCCATATATGTAGCCTTCTTCGGTACCAGTGCTAAGTGTGTTTGAAAATACTGTATATTTTTCTATGCTTTGATTGAGTGTTTACAAATGTTAGCCCAGTCAAGTTAGCTAATAATAGTCTTCAAACTGTTTATGGATTTGGAATTACCTTGGAGACACATATCTGGGCATGTCTCTGACTATGAAGGTTAAGAAAGGTTTGATTGAAAAGGGAAGATCAAGCCTGAACGTAGACCATGCTGTGGACTAGAGTGTTGGGCTGAATAGGAGTCATCCGAGCAGCACTGTTCACCTTTCTCTGCTTCTAACAGCAGATGCACTGTGACCCCCTACCACATGCTCCCCCCACCATGCCTTCCTTGCCATAATGGTTTGTATCACATGAACTCAGAGCCAAAGCAAACCAGTCTCCTTTCATTGCTTCTTATATGATGTATGATCACAGCAATGTGAAAATTAACTAATAAATGTACCATGAAAATATTTAGTCTGTCATTCTGTTACCAAGTGTAAATGCACATGCTACTCAGCTTTCTACAACTGTAAGAGAATGCACATTTAAAGGATTATTGTGGATCAAGGTGTGAAGGCCCATTGCAAGACTGTGTTGATTTCTTATGGGCTTCTGCTGAGATCTCCAGGGGTCATGTCAGAGGTAAGGGCTCCCTTCTTGGCCAGGGATCAAAGAAAAGGAAAGGCCAATCCAAGGTCCCACAACCCCTTTGAAGCACATTCCAGGAGATCTGAACACCACCCATTAGGATCTGCCTGAGTGAGTTCCAAGGTGTTTTCCTGAGAGCGTTCACATCATATGTATCAGGACCCTATAAGAAATGATTGACTTGGCAGGCATGGTGGCACAGCCTTCATCTCAGAACTCAAAAGGCAGAAGCAGGTAAATCTATCTAAGTTTGAGGCCAGTTTAGTCTAGCAAGTGAGTTGCAGGACAGCAAGAGATACATAGAGAAAACCTGTATTGAAAAAAGAAAAAGAAAAAAGAAAATGATTTCTTTAATTTCAACCAAGACAATAATACCATCTTAGTTCCTCGGGAAGTTAATGACAAAAAAAAAATCAATTTATTTAAACTTCCTATGATTTAGAAAACTCTAGTGAAGACTCCATTTATAAAACAATTTTGCTATATTCATTTTAAGAGTCTTTTATTTGTCTTAGCTCTGAACTTCATTAACCACTGTATTGTCTCACTGGCTATTTCCCCACCTATAAGGCTTGATCACCCACACTCACAACAATGGGTGGTGAGTAGAGAATAGGGCAGGAATGAAGATTTTTAACTTAAAGGGCCAGTATATATCTTTAACAAAATTATAAAAGAAAACTTCCCTAACCTAAAGAAAGAGATGCCTATGAAGATACAAGAAGCCTACAGAACTCCAAATGGACTGGACCAGAAAATAAATTCCTCCTGACACATAATAATCAGAACAACAAATGCACTAAATAAAGATAGAATATTAACATGACAAAAGCAAATTCACACAATATCTTTCCACGTATCCAGCCCTTCAAAGGATAATAAAGGGAAAACTCCAACAGAAGGATGAAAATTATGCCCTAGAAAAAGCAAGAAAATAATCCTTCAACAAACCTAAAAGAAGACAGCCACAGGAACAGAATCCCAACTCTAAAAACAAAAATAACAGGAAGCAACAATTACTTTTCCTTAATATCAATGGACTCAATTCCCCAATAAAAAGACATAGATTAACAGACTGGCTACATAAACAGGACCCAACATTTTGCTGCATACAGGAAAACCATCTCAGAGACAAAGATAGACACTACCTCAGAGTAAAAGGCTAGAAAACAATATTAAAGCCATTCTAATATCAAATAAAATTGACTCCCAACCCAAAGTTATCAAAACAGACAAGGAGGGGCACTTTATACTCATCAAAGGTTAAATCTTCCAAGATGAACTCTCAATTGTGAATATCTATGCTCCAAATACAACGGGTATCCACATTCATTAAGGAAACTTTAGCAAAGCCCAAAGCACACATTGCACCTCGCACAATAATAGTTGGAAACTTCAACACCCAACTCTCATCAATGGACAGATCCTGGAAAGAGAAATTAAACAGAGACACATTGAAACTAACAGAAGTTATGAAACAAAAGGATTTAACATATCTACAGAACATTTTATCCTAAAACAAAAGGATATACCTTCTTCTCAGAACCTCATGATACGTCCTCCAAAATTGACCATATAATTGGTCATAAAACA
>NC_034599.1:4559817-4562998 GCF_900095145.1 Mus pahari | reverse complement strand
ATTTATAATAGCCAGAAGCTGGAAAGAACCCAGATGTCCCTCAACAGAGGAATGGATACAGAAAATGTGGTACATTTACACAATGGAGTACTACTCAGCAATTAAAAACAATGAACTTATGAGATTCTTAGGCAAATCAATGGATCTGGAGGATATCATCCTGAGTGAGGTAACCCAGTCACAAAAGAACTCACATGATATTCACTCACTGATAAGTGGATATTAACTGAGAAACTTAGAATGCCAAAGATACAATTCGCAAAACACATGAAACTCAAGAAGAAGGAAGACCATAGTGTGGATACTTCATTTCTCCTTAGAATGGGGAAAAAAATCCCATGGAAGGAGTTACAGAGACAGAGAGGCCCTTGGTCTTGCAAAGATTATATGCCCCAGTATAGGTGAATGCCAGGGCCAGGACGTGGGAGTGGGCAGGTTGGGGAGCAGGGCAGGGCAAGGGTATAGGGGACTTTCAGGATAGCATTTGAAATGTAAATGAAGAAAATATCTAATAAAAAATTTTTTAAAAAGAACTAAAATGTAAGTGAAAGAATAAAAAACTATAAAAATAACCAAATAAATATAAAAAGGACCAAATGAAACTTGAAAAAATGAATAACTGTAGCTATGGAAGTCCAAATTCAACAAATAAAGACACTTCTCACATAAACACGAAGAATGAAACCATGAAGGAGAAGATAAATGATGAAAAGATAACATTTAATCAGAAACAAAAGAGAAAAATGTAAGACACATATACACGCTCACACACACACATGTACATGCACACTGATGTACACACAGTGTATATAATCTTTTAAACATGGATGTTGGCAGTGCTCATGTCCCAGGGTTGAAGCCTAAGCCTAATCTTGATGGGATTATGCCCCTTATAAAACAGTCCTCAGAGAACTCTCTTTGTCTACTGTGTAAGTATACACAGACGTGTGATTAGAGCATGGAAGATTGCCCTCAAAATCCAACCAACAGCCTTTGAGCTGGCCTTAGCCTAACTAACCCTCACGCCACAGTTCTCCTTACCCTCCATGAGAAATACCTTATGTCAAAGGATCAATTTTTGCTATATGCCTCACTGTTATGCAAATATCCATGAGATGATGAGAATCAAAAGGCTACACAACAGTAAGTACTGGTAAGATGTGGATCTCTCAGAACCCTGACACATCAGTATAAAGTGATGCAGACACTTTTGATAACAGCCTGCTGGTTTTTCAAACAACCAAACATACGCTGGAGCAGTTCCTGTCATGACAGCCAGGGCAAACACTGTCCCTCTCTGCTTCACTCTATATACACTCTCAAATACTGCCTCACACAGCGGACTGTGTGTGTGAGCTACTGTGTTGCTGTGAACTCTGCCTCTGGACCTCCTAACACCTCCGTCATTCCACCTTACACCAAGACTGAGAGCAGCTCTTGATTTTTGTAATTTCTGGGTTAATTTGATGCCCCTTTCATGACTGCTCAATCACAGTTTGTAACCGATTCCTTAGTCTGCTCTTTTTCTTCTTTGACAAATGGAATTTTTAGAATAGTGGGTCACCTTATCCCTGATCACCTCTGCTGGTTTTATTCTGCAAAATCACATAGTGAATTAACTGTAAAATCACTTTGTTGAGGTATTTAGAATAATTCTAACTTGTAACAGTGTGAATAAAGATGTGACATAGAACACATCTATAAAATGTGAACCATAAAACAGAAAAACATAATAATTAAAAATAAATAAATGAACTTAATTCCAGAATATTCACTCCTAAGGTCAAGAAGGGGAAAATATTCCATTAAATATCCACATGAGTGGAAAAAGGATCCTGAATTATTATGATAAACACCTGTGGAAATTTAAATGAGGATGGTTTCTATAGGCTCATCAATTTAAATACTTGACCACCAGGGAGTGACACTATTTGAAAAGGCTATAAGGTTTGGCATTTTTGGAGGATGTGTGTCACTGGCAGTGGGATTTGAGGTTCCAAGCCTATTCCAAGTCTTCCTTTGAAGTGGAACGTTGTGGTTTCATTGAAGACTCAGTTGTGTCATGAGATATTTTTCTGGAAGCTGTTTTATGAGAGGATATTTTGCTGAAGCAGACATGTGAGAGGATGTTTTGGTCAGAATGGACATGTGATAATTTTCCTGGAAGCTGCCTGGTGAAAGGTCATGTGATGTTTTCCTGGAGCAAACTCTCAAAAGGACACACAATATTGGAAAGAATATAAGTGTAATACACCAGACAGTAGATGACACTCTCGAATTGGTTTGCCTTGAAACTCTTTGCTGGTCTTCATTGAGATTAGTCTTCACTGACAACATTCTTACATTGATTCACCTTGCTTTAGATTTAATAAGGTTTACATGATTAGGATTTTAGTGGCTGCACCCAGCAATTGCATTACTGTTGTTTCTGAACTAAGTTTGTGTTATGTTTTCCCTCACACAGTGGCTCATCCGGGTTGAAGAGAGAAAGGTTCATTGTATCTGGTTTTGTGTTGAGGTCTTTGACCCACACAGACTTGAAGCATATGAATCTATTTGTACCTATCTGACATGCAGCCATCTAGTCTGACCAGCGCCATGTGTTGAAGAGATTCAGGAGTCTTGCATAATTGTCCACTGAGAGGATCCATTCAGCCCCTGACCGAAACAGATGCAAAGAACCAGTCAAATATTGAATACATCTTGGGGACTATTATGGAAGAGTTGGGGAAGGGTTGAAGGCCCTGAATGGGGCCGGAACACCTCAGGAAGACCAACAGATTGATATCTGGACCCTTGGGGACACTCAGAGCACTGAGTCACCAACCAAATAGCATACACAGGTTGAACTAAGGCCTCTGGGACATATATAGCACCTGTGCAGCTCATTCTTCGTGAAATTCATCCAACAATTGTAGCAGGGGCTGTCCCTAAAGCTGCTGCCTATCTTTGGAATCTGTTCTCTTACTGGGCTACCATGTCTGGCCTCAGGGAAAGGGGATGCACTTGACCCAGCAGAGACTTATGCACCATGGTGTGGGCAGATAACCAAGTGGCCCACACCCTCTCAAAAGAGAAACAGAGAAGATTGGGTGGAGGGACTCTGTGAGGGCAGGGGACCTAGAGTGGGGAGAGTGATCACGGGGATAATGAATATATAAATTATTAGAGAAACAAAAAT
>NC_034599.1:4550668-4559611 GCF_900095145.1 Mus pahari | reverse complement strand
GGAGAGGAGAGGAGAGGAGAGGAGAGGAGAGGAGAGGAAGGAAGGAAGGAAGGAAGGAAGAGAATTTTTTTTTTGAGTCTATACACACTATCTTCTCCCCCAAACAGAATCTGGAAAGACTCCTCCTGTAAGAACTTCTACAAGCGACACAAAGAAAACCAGACAGGACAGACAAACATTCACAGACATCATCCTATCTAGATGGGTTTTGTTTCAATCAACTGCATTCTGACCCTGGTCACTATAGGCTCATGTCCATCCTGTGATGAAAATGCATTCAGTCTAACTTCAGTCATCCTAACAGTCTATTAATCTAGCTGCACTGTTCAAATGTCTAAAGTCTCTTCTGATACTCAAGACAATATCTTGAAAGCTACATCTTATAAAATCAGAAAGCTAGTTATATCTTTCCAACACACAATGGCAAAGAATGACCCTTCCCATTCCAATATGTAGGAATATGCACAAATGGACAGAAGGTTATACCAAGGAAGGAAACACAACAGAACAAACTGCAAACACTGTAGCTTTGTCTCGGACACATTGGACTTCACTTTCTAAAGGCTTAGATGGCTATTCCTGTAACTTCTCATTCATTTCTCAGCTTGGGTACTTCCACTCCCTGTATGTATCTCTCCATGGCAAATTTCTCAATGCCTTAGGTATCTCAAAACCTTGTGGTCACAAAATGCAACTCAAGCATCATCTTCACAATGTGAATGAAATGAACTCTCACAGAGTCTTCACTGAGGCTCTGACTCTGCCAAAAGATGGCTGGAATGGTGCTAAACTGAAGTAATAGAGGAAGAACCCATGACGTTGAATTTTTCATCTTTCAGTTTCCAGAAGCAGCACAATATGGATGATCCTGCCAAGTTTGGCTTCTAAGTTGACAGACTCTGCCTTACTTGGACCACAGTTGCAGCAGGTTTTATTTAAACTTCCTTCCTGGCACTAGGAAATACTTTGCCTTCTCCTTCCATTAATTTAAGACTTAGCAGGAGAAAGTGTTACACTTAGGGTACCTTCTTAGGCATATACCCACAAGGGTGTGTGTGCTCCACTAAGTTCATAGCAACTTTATTTATAACAGCTAGAAACTGGAAACAATCCAGATGTTCCTCTAACAAAATATGGGTACAGAAAATGTGGTTCATTTACAAAATGGAATATTATTCAGCTATGAAAAACAAAAACATCATGAATTTTGCAGGCAAATGGATATAACTATAAACTATCATCCTGAGTGAGGTAACCCATACCCAAAAGGACATGCATGTATGTACTCACAGGTGAATAATAACCATAAAGTACAGGATATCCACACTATACTCCATAGATCCAAAGAAGCTAAGCAAGAAGGAAGGCCCAATGGGCATGGTTGAAACTCACCCAGAAGGGTGAATTAAACAGTCATAGGGGGCAGATGGAAGAGAGAGAACTGGATGGGAGAGTAAATAAGAAAGGGTAAGGGGGGGTCACGAACAGGTGTGGTGAGAGACAAGAGAGGGCCAGAGAGCTAGGAAAATGATTTGAAATCTGCAGCTGGTGGTGGTGGAAGGTTGGAAGCACTGTTAGGATGTGCCAGAGACCAGTAATGGGAGGGCACCAAGGAGTCTATTGGGGGGCGGTATTAGCTGAGAAGCACAGCAGTGAGATATGGACCCTTAAGAGGCCACATCCTGCAGCCAGGCAGGACCCCCAGTGGAGAGTTAAGGACACCAACTGAACCAAACACCTTTCCACCCAAAATTTGTTCTGTCTACAAGAATGGAGGCACAAAGATGGAAAAGAGACTGAGGTAATGGCCAAACTATACCCTGCCTAACCTGAGACCCATGCCATGGGCAAGTACCAATCCCTGACATTACTGGGGCTACTTTGTTATACTTGCAGACAGTAGCTTAGCAAAATTGTCCTCTGAGTGACTCCATCCAGCACCTGACTGAAAAGGTGCAGAGACTCAAAGCTTAACATTGGATAGGGCTCACAGAGTCTTATGAAAGAGTTGGGGAAAGAATTGATGGCCTCTGAAGGAAGAGAAAGTCCATAAGAAGACCATCAGAGTCAACTAACCTGGACTCTAAGAGACTCTCAGAGACTGAGCCACCAACCAAAGAGCATACACAGGATGGACCAAGGTCCCCACCATATATGGAGTACATGTGCTACTCAGATTTCATGTGGATCCTCCAACAACTGGAGCAGGCAATGTCCCTTAAGTTGTTGTCTGTCCAAACTGTCTCACTAACTTGACTTCCTGGTCTGACCTCAGTTGGAGAGGATGTGCCTAACCCTGTTGGAGAGGATGTGCCTAACCCTGCAGAGAGTTGACATCCCACAGTTGGGGGATACTCAAGTGGTCCCCACCCTCCCTGAGGAGATAAAGAGAAGACACAGATGAAGGACTGTGTAAGGGGGAATAGGGAGGGGGAATAACACTGGAATGAAAATTGAATGAAAGAATGAATGAATGAATGAATGAATGAATAAATAAATAAATAAATAAATAAATAAATAAATAGGAAAATTGAACAAATAAAAAAAAATTTAGGTTTTTAAAAAGCTAAGCATACAGAACTCTCATCCAATTCTCTAGCATTGTGTCTGCCTTCATGTTACCATGCTTTCTGCCATGATGATAATGGACTAAGCCTCTGAAATTCCCAATTAATTTCTTTCTAAGAGCTATATGGTCATGGCTTCTTTACCAATAGAAACCCTAACTAAAATAATATCTATAAAACACAAGAAACAATGTTGAGGAAATTCCTAAAAGAAATAAAATTTATTCCCAAGAGCAATGGCAGAGTAATGAACTCTTCATTTTGTACATATGTGTGCTGTATGTATGAGTATGGGCATGTACATGCCACAGTGCACACGCAGTCAGAGGATAGCTTTCAGGATTGTTATGGCTTTGCACCTTGCCACACCAGGGTCTGTCTTGTTCCTGCCACACTGTATCCCATGCTCCATGTACCTGGAGTGTGAACATCCAGTAGAATCTTCTGTCTCCATATCCCATCTCTTGCCAAGAGTGCAGGGAGGACAGACACATGCAGCCACATCAGCTTTTAACATGAGTTCTGGGCACTTAAACTCAGGGTAGCACACCTATACACCTGGGATTCTTACCAATGATGGCATAAGTCAGAATACAGTGAAACCACTGAAACTGTAGCCCCATGGGTGGAGAGACTTTTCTATTGTAGATGAGAGGGGGGGGAAAGGAAGAGGGAGAGGGAGAGGGAGAGAAGTCAGAGGCATCTAGAAGACTCCAAAACAGAAGCCATGGCTACCTCCAGGTGGTTGGAATAGTAAGGGGAGCAAACTGACCAAAACCAGGGCTCTCTCTCTGCATCATAGAGAAGAGAGGGGAGAGAATGGAAGAGTGACTTGCTGTTAGAAAGAGAACTGAATAGCTGCAGGGTAGGGAGAGAGAGAGACTGAAACAACCAGAGTGAGCCCTAGCATAGTGGAAGGGGAGGTGAGACTACCCAGAAGGCTAGAGTGAGGGCTTTGACAAGCATAACAGGTACATATTACTAGGAAAAGAAGGCGCCTTGACGTTTGTGTGGAGGCTTTGATATCCATAACAGGTACCTATTACTGGAGCGGGAGAAGCCTGGAAGTTAGCATGGACTTTTATATGTGACTCTTTCTGGCTGGCACAAAACCCTTTTCATAGGTTGCTAAGGAATGCTGACTATATTAATCCTGCCAACAGTCCTATAGAATTTAGTCTGAGCCAAGGGGACCTAATACATGTCATCCCCCAGAGTTCCTAATCTGTATATTTTAAGCATGGGCATAATTTTTTCATTAATCAAGTTCCATTTTTTTTGTCATCTAACAAGAAAGAAAACACTGAATAATTAATTAAATAGCACTTGTAGAGACAGGGACTCAAGACTGACAGCTCTCCAGAGGAAAATATGAGACAACAGCAACTTGTCAGAAAACAAGAATAAATAAGAAATAGCTGAGGAAGCAAATGTAAACATCCCTGATCAGTGCCATTTGTGATTGATGCTCATCATCATCAGTTACTTTGACAGGAAGCATGCTGGAGCTCAGGGATGAGTCAGTCTAGGACCAATCGGCATGAGTGACGCCCCTGGGTCTCAAGTCACTGCACAGAACTGGAAGAGCAAACACGAAAGCTGCTTTAGACCAGTGGGCTAGGAGCTTGGCACATTTCATAGGTGTGGGAGTTTACCAGAGACAGAAATCTGTTCTGCCAAGGTCAGTTCAGAAAACTACTGCAAAGAGGAGACATGATTTGTTCTTGCACCTAGTCACTAGGTCAAAGGAAGGAAGGGAGCTATTCCAGCCTAGGAAATATCTTTAGTAAAAGAATGTATCCCATGTTTAGAAAATTGTCCTGTATGGCAAAATTATAATTGTGGGGGGGAAATAAATGGGAATAAGTGTGGAAGACTGACCAAAGAGAGAGGATCAAGAGGTTTTTTTCCAGCCCCTGTCCTATGTACTACACAGTAGTGACTTCAGAACATAATCTGCATTTTTATGTATAAATGGTTAAGGAATGTCACCAATACTATACTTAGGGAAGGCTTCTATATTAAACACACTTATTTATTAATCATACATAGCTGTACTTATGAGTTAATGCCAAATGGTTAATAGTGATTTTTTGATGAAGGTAGCAATGATAAATATAAACTACTCAAAGTTGGGCTCTGAATGGCTACTTTTCATTGTCAACTTGATGCAATCTAGAACCATTTGAGAAGACAGCCTTAATGAGGAACTGTCTAGATCAGCTGGCCTGTGAGCTTGTCTGTTGGAGATTACACTGATTGTGTTGAGTGAAATGGGACAGCCTACCCACTCTGGGCTGAACCCCATAGCAGAGGATCCTAGACTGCACACAGTAGAGAAGGGACAGAGCACATGAGCTCACACACACTCATTCTCTCTAGTCTCACCTCCCCTTCCATTATGGTAGCTCTCACTCTGGTTGTTCCAGATTCTCTCTCCATACCCTGCAGTTATTCAGTTCTCTTTATAACAGCAAGCCATCACCCCCTCACCATTCTCTCCCCTCTCTCCTCTACTCATTCTCTATGCCCTGTGCATGTGACACCTTGGCTCAGTTTCTTGCCTTGATTTTCCTGGGATGAAGTACTCTAATCTAGAACTATAAGCTGCAAATAACCCCTCTCTTAAAATTGCTTGTGTTAGGGTGGTGATTGTTTATTTTGTTTTACTGTAAGTTTTTCTTTTTGTTCCCAGGTATAACCAATGCATATAATTCAAAGCTAAGTACAAACTTTAACTCAGTCTGAGTGAGGATATAAGGAGTGTGCACAATGCAGTATTTAAACAAGTGTAATGTTCACATTTGTTGTGGGGCATTGGGCTATGCACAGACAGCCTGGTTTCCAGTTGAGGCTAGATGTTGAACCCCTGGACCTGGTGGTGATAATTCACCTACCTGGAATGGAAGTTTTCTCATGTCTCCTGGAACCCTGGCTCCTGTCAAAGTTACTGCCCCCTCAGCCCCCACAAGAGAAGCATGGTTAGTAGACACATAGGCAAAGTCCCAAGCTTCTGACCTTCAGGCTAGACTCCTCCTCAGTTACCTAGCAACAGTAAAGATAACAGCATACAATAAGAGGGGCTGCTCTTACTCCCCTTACTCTCCTCTCTCCTCTCTCTCTCCTTGTCCTCTCCTCTCCCTCTCTCCCTCTTACTCTCTAGCCTTTCTTCTCTCTCCTTTTCCCCTTTCTCTCCTCTTGGCCATGGCCAGTCTCTCTTTCTTTTACCTTCTCTCTTTCCCCCTGCCTTTCTACAATAAAGCTCTAAAACCATAGACTGTCTCTATTCATCAAGGCCCGCTGCGCTTGGACGATGGGATAGGCTTTCTCCTAATGAGCCGTTTCTAACCTTCAGATGGAAGGCCTTCCTGTGCTCCAGTCAAGGCCGGCTGTGCTTACTCTAGCCTGCGTGGGAACCTCTCTCCCTCAGCCCTCGCTCCTGTAACCCCGGGGCACAGGGTATCACCCCGGAGCCCCTGGTTTTGGGGGCTGCCCCTTGTCCACCCCCTGTCGAGTGGGGTCAGTGGCTTAGATTTCCACCTGGGGCCTAGAGGAAAGTGTCTGGCAGCCCTCCTATGTGTGCCTGCCCAGAAAATAGGTGGAACTCTGTCCAGATGTGGGCTATTCTCCCTTCCCTCCTCTTCCCCTGGCCCCTTTTAGTTCCCACAATTTGTGACATACAGCAAAATATAGATCTGGGCCACTTGTATTTGACTTTATATTAGTGCCATACAGAGAGACAACAAAATGCCAAGCACATACCCTATACTAGACAGATTCTTTGAAATGTCTTAGCACAGCATCAGAGAAGAGACTAGGACCAGCTGAACATGTGGGACCACACCTAACCCACATAGCCTTAAAGAGAAATGCATAGTCTCTGTGTTTGCATCCCTCACGTGTAAAGGAAAGACACAGTCTCCGCTCCTCCATCTAACCGGACAGTTGTAACCATGAAAATGTCTGTAAAATGTAAATTCTTTCTATATATATAATTATATATATAATATATAGAGACTATATATAGTATTTCTGAATTAATATTGGAAGGACCCTTGGCATTCATAAAACAGCAAACACATACCCAAAACCCTCTATCTCAGGCATTTCAAAAACATTTGATAGTATCAAAAGACAAGATAAGAACTCAACTCAGTGGACAAGGAATTTTGAAGTTAATAATAAGTCTCTCTAGTATGTAGTGCTTAACAAATGTTATGGATAAATAAATGGATGGCATTGCTCTTAAGTATGTATTTTCATATAGTCTCCAAGACTGCAGAGGAAATTCCATCACTAAACTAACAAAAAACACCTTTAAGTGTCAATGGTAACCTCATCCTGACCTCTATGGAAAGTTCACCACTGTTAGCTCTGACTCTGGAATTTCGGAATCAAACCATCCTCCTTAAAGTTCTCATAATGGTTGCTCATGCTAACAAACAATTTTTAGAAAGTTTTTTTCCCCTGTGGTGCCAACATCCAATGGGATGGAGATGTAGAGAAAGGTAACCATTTGGCATTTACTCTCATTACAGTAGGGGAGGTAGGTGGGGAAACACAGTTGTAATGGAGTGTACTTCGACTGACCAGTCAGGATATGGTTCATTCCTTTTCAGAGTGCTGCAGATGGCATGAGCTGCCACTCACTGGCCACAGAGATCCAACTCTGAGGGACTACTTTTCTAAGACCCACACAGTTGGACCCACTCCAGAACTGGCATACCCCTTCAAACCTAAGGATCTTTCAACCGTAGGATCTTTCCAAACACTTTCAACCAATGAATGTCAGTCTCTGATGCATCCATAGAGTCATTCTGGCCTTCTGTCCCCTAGGATAGTACGTGTATGATCTGTATTATTTCCTTCAAGTTTTCTTGCAAGGTGTAAGCAATACTGACACCATGGTTAACCACTCAGCCTTTCTGCTTATCTCTCTGTCACCCTTATGCCTTTGCCAATCAATGCACTGGCACATCAGACCAACTTCTTTACCTGCATTTGAAGACTTTCTGAAGGGTCTGCTTTAGAGAAAGTGCAAATTAAATAATGCTGTTTCTAAAAACGGAATTATGCACAGGATGGGAAGAAAATCAAATTATATAACTGAAGGACAAATGATCAGGGAAGACTTCTCAGGGAAAGTGACATGAACAAGTCATGAAAAATCTGGCCTGGCAGAAAGAACCAAAAAGGTGACCCAGATAGGACGGGAAGTTGGAGGACTGGAATTGAAATGAAATGTGCTTGTTGCTGGTACAATGACAGACGATGAAGCCAGCAGACAGAAAAAGGTCACCCACTGAGGTCACTGTGTGAACTATCTTCTGTGCTAAGTCAAGGTTGCTGGGTTTTATCTTAGAACACAGGAAAGCCAAAGACTCCGGAAGGCTGTGAGAGTGGAAATCACACAATTATATCTATACTTGAGAAAGATTGCTTTGACAGGAGAGTGGACAGAAGATTAGAGGGGAAAAGTGGGTGGAGGCAAGGAGACCAGACAAGTTCTCTCAATGACTCCCATGTGGCAAATACATGATGAAGTAGAAAATCCAGCATTTAATAAAACAGAAAATTAGGATTCAACCTTGGGTCTATCCATTGCCTGCTTTGTGACCTGTGAAAAGTTCAACTCTTAACCTGTAACTTCGCTTTTTTGTTTTCATGAGTATCAAGAAAAGCACTGTTTCCCTTCAGTGTTTAACATGGGGTTGGTTCAGTGCACTTGCTAGCACACAGCTTCTCTCATTTACTGAGCACATGTTCTGACCTAGAGAAATCAGGGCAACTCTCAGAGACTTCTTACAAGATTTGTAAGAATTGGCTGTAGTTTGTGACTTCAGGATCTATATTCTTTGGAAGGATTTGGTTTTGGTGAGAGATTAGATGGCAGGATGACCCATCTAGTAGGAGGCAGCTAGGTAGGGAACACACATCTTCTTCTTCTTTTTTTTATTTTTTTAAATATTTGAAAAACATTTAATATACTAAGGTATGATGATTAGAGTCTTTTAAAAGTCATTTAAAATATATGAATATTGTTATTGAAAATTATATAGGTCCTGTTTTTTTTATTTTTTATTATTATTTTCTTTATTTACATTTCAAATGCTATCCCGAAGGTTCCCTATACCCCCCAGTCCCTGCTCCCCTACCCACCCACTCCCACTACTTGGCCCAGGCCTTCCCTTGTGATGGGTCATATAAAGTTTGCAAGACCAAAGGGCCTCTCTTCCCAGTGATGGCCAATTAGGCCATCTTCTGCTACATATGCAGCTAGAGACAAAAGCTCAGGGGGTACTGGTTAGTTCATATTGTTGTTCCACCTACAGGGTTGCAGTCCCCTTCAGTTCCTTGGGTACTTTCTCTAGCTCCT
>NC_034599.1:4537524-4549983 GCF_900095145.1 Mus pahari | reverse complement strand
ATCCCACCAGCAATGGAGGAGTGTTCCTATTTCTCCACAACCTCGCCAGCATCTGCTGTCACCTGAATTTTTAATCTTAGCCATTCTGACTGGAACACACATCTTCTGACATCCAGAAGAACACTAATGTTGTGGGAACTCTTCCTTGTGAGTTAAGAACGAACTCTATTTATTTCACAAACAACACCAGCAATAGACCAAAGAAACATTTGTACCCAAGTCTAGCTAGCATAGCTAATCAATTAGTGCATTGGGCTTACTTACAGGAGCTTGGATGAAGGGTTACTTACAGGAGAGTCAGTGACCTAAAAGACAGCTCCATCACTACAATGATCCACTCCAGCAGGGGCGATTATCCTCCAAAGCTGCACAGATAGAGTCTTCCCTTCGACTAAGCTTCCACTTGCAGTTCTCAAAACTGGGAAGCTGTGGCAGAACTATCAGGGAGGTGCAGCAACTCTGTCTCAGATGAGGGGGGGTATAATTCCTGCTTCTCAGATGAAGGCCAACTGACCCTCCCCACTCTCTCCATCTATGAGGGGCTAGAAGGCCCACTTTTGAGAGTCTCTTGCAGATAATCACAGAGGATCTGGCTAAAATGCCAGTGGCTGTTGTGCTCAGTGGACAGCATTCTACAAGCAGATAAACTAATCTTGAGCAAGATACATAGGTCTGAATCATTCATGTAAGTAGTGTAGTAGTATTCAATTATTGCCATTCAAATGATCCTGGAGGAGGTGGCGGTGGCACTCTCCACACTACCTGCCCCGATGTTTTGCATTCCCGAATGAAAGACACATAAGTACAGCCCTTATATTTTATAGGCTTTTAAAAGTTCGATGGTTAGGCCAGTTCCTAACCTCCATGTGACTAACCTACCCTCTCTGATATCCCGAGTTATTACTTACTAAAAACTATACTCCATCTTTGCTATCCTAGAACAGTCAGGGTGCCCTCTGGGGGCAGCTCAGCCCCAGATCTTACATGTTGGCTATCTCTCTATCCTGCATTTCTCAGGCATGATGGCTCTCTTCTGCTCCTGTCATGGCAGATATCCCTCTTCCTGTTTCCTCAGTCCTTTGCCCTGGAATCCCCCAAATCCCTCCTCTGTCTCCCTGTGCAGCCATTAGCCACCAGAAACTTTATTTAGCAATCAAAAACAACTGATGACAGGTTTCCCTCAGTCTTACGTGTGTGTGTGTGTGTGTGTGTGTGTGTGTGTGTGTGTGTGTGTGTGTGTAGCATGAGAATACAAGCAGCTACAAGTGGAAGGTCCCAAGCTCTGTAAGGAAGGAGGAAAATGGCATGAACGAGGTGAAAGAAGAGAGCCCAGCTTGAAATTCTGGCTCTTGACTGAACTGTTGCCCTGGTAAAATCGACAGCTATTCAGGTGCAGAGAAACATCTATGGTGAAATGGAGTGGGAGGTACATTTTTGAACCTCACTAAAAGGAGAAAGAGACCAAAGCTCATACCTAAAAGACTCTGGATAAACCCATCTGTTGATCTGACTCTGTAGCATAAATAATAGTCTAAACCAGGTCAGTAAAATAAGCCATGTGGCAGCAGAAAAAGAATTGAAATAAAAAGGCCTGCCTGCTGCCTTGCTTACCTGCTCTGCTCTGTACTTGTGTACTGCAGGCAGACTTACATTCACACTGTGGACAAGCTTTCTGAAAGCCAAATCCTGGGACTACAAATGGACAGTCTGAAGATGGAGATGAAGTCTTTGGGAAAGGTCAGCATTGGACAATTCTTTCCTGAGAAGGTTTATGAAGGTTGTACATACCAACGAGTTCAAGACTATTACTCACTTTCTGTTCTATTAGATCTAGTGTATCTGGTTTTACATTGAGGTGTTTGATCAACCTGGACTTGAATTCTGTGCAGAATGGTAAATAAGGATCTATTTGTATTCTTCTCCATGCAGACAACCAGTTAGATCAGCACCATCTGTTAAAGATGCTCTCCCCATTGTATGATTTTACCTTCTTTGTCAAAAAATCGAGTTTCTGAAACTGTGGATTCATTGCTGGGCCTTCTATTCAACCCATTAATCAACCTTATAGCTTAAAGTCAGGAACAGCGGTACCTCCAGAAGTTCTTTTATTACAGGATTGTTTTAGCTATCCTGTGTTTTTTGCTTTTCCATATGACCTTAATAATTGTTTTTTTCAAGGTCTGTAAAGAATTGTATTGGAATTTTGATGGAAATTGCATTGAATCTGTAGATTGCTTTTGGTAAGATAGCCCGTTTCCACTGTGCTAATCCTATCAATCCATGGGCATAGGAGATCTTTCTATCTTCTGATATCTGGTTCAGCTTCTTTCTTCAGAAACATAAAGTTTGTCATACAGGCTTTTGATATGTTTGATTAGCATTATATCAATTATATTAATTGTGACGATTGTGAAGGACGTGGTCTCCATAACTTCTTTCTCAGCCCATTTATCATATGTATAAAAGAGGGCTACTGACGTTTTTTAGTTAACTTTGTATCTAGCAACTTTTTTAAAGGTGCTTGTCAGCTGTAGGAGTTTTCTGGTAGAATTTTTGAGCCACTTGCTCTCTATCTCTGCGATTAGAGATACTTTGACTTCTTCCTTTCCAGTTTGTAGCTCCTTGATCTCCTTTAGTTGTCTGATTGCTCTAGCTAGCACTTCAAGAGAGAGTGAACAACTTTGTTTTGTCCCTGATTTTAGTGGAATTGCTTTAAATTTCTCTCCATTTAATTTGATGATGGCTGTTGGCTTGCTGTATGTTGTCTTTCTTATGATTAGGCACGTGCCTTGTATCCCTGGTCTCTCCAAGACTTTTAATGTGAAAGGGTGATGAATTTTGTCAAAGGCTTTTATAGCATCTAATGAGATGATTATTTAATTTATTCATAAGGTGAATTATGTTGATGGATTTTTATATACTGAACCAAACCTGCATCCCTGGGATATAGTCTACTTGATCATCGTAGATGAGGTCTTTGAATTGTTCTTGGATTTGCTTTGCAACTATTTTAATAAGTATTTTTGCATCAATGTTCATACAGGAAATTGGTATGAAATTCTTTTCTTTGTTTAGTCTTTGTGTGGTTTAGGTATCAGGGTGACTGTGGCCTCCAAGAATGAACTTGGCAGTATTCCTTTGTTTCTGTTTTCTATTTCCTGTGGCCAGGCAGGACTGCTAGTGGGGGAGATAAGGACACCAACCCACCCACAAAATATTTTATCC
This sequence comes from Mus pahari, assembly GCF_900095145.1. Taxonomy (NCBI): domain Eukaryota; kingdom Metazoa; phylum Chordata; class Mammalia; order Rodentia; family Muridae; genus Mus; species Mus pahari. Next base: position 4,546,758 of record NC_034599.1, on the reverse strand, counting down.
AAAAATTGCCCTGCCTGCAATGTGTGTAAGGACAAAGATAGAGAAAAGACGGAGGAAACGGCCAGCCAGTGACTGACCCAAAGTGATATCCATCCCGTGGGCAAGAACCAGTCCCTGACAATATTGATGACACTCTGTTATACTTGCAAATAGTAGCCTAGCATAACTGTCATTGGAGAGGATCCACACAGCAGCTGAGACCCACAACCAAACATTAGATGAAGTTTGGGGACTCTAGTGGATTCATTGAGGGAAGGATTGAGGCACCGGTAGAGGGACTCTACAGACAGGAAGACCAACATAGTCTGGACCCTTGGTGCTGTCAGAGACTGAACTACCAACAAAGATCAAGCATGGGTTGCACCTAGGCCCTTTACACATATGTAACAGATGTGAGGATTGGTCTTCATGCAGGTCCCCCAACACCTGGACCAGGGGTTGTCCCCGAATTTGTTGTCTGCCTGTGGTTCTCATTGTCCTAACTGGGATGCCGTGTCTGGCCTCAGTGGGAGAGAATGAGCCTAGTACTGTGGTACTTGATGTGATGGGGGGCAGGTGATAAAGGGTACTCCACTTCTCAGAGGAAAAAGAGAAGCGGGAATGGGGGAGAATCTCTGTGAGATATTGAATTGGGGGACAGGGGCTGATATTGGGATGTAAAGTGAATAAATACTTTTTTTTTTTTTTAGAAAATGAAAGTTCTATGTTCAGTGATCAGTAAGGTATAAGATTACAAGACACCTTTGAAATCTTTTCATATTTAAATATGCCAGCAGCTGGAACCATTTAATTAAAAAACCACAAATCAATCTTTCTTAATACTTTGAACATACTTCAGAAATTTTATGTTCCACAGGGATCCTCCCAGGGACAGTTTGGAAATGGGTGTGATGTTTTTGCACATCACAAAGGCTGCAAAAACACTACTGATTTTCAGGGACATAATGCCACAGACTAGAAGTGTCAAACACTGAAGACTAGTTCAGCTCAGGTGGTGAGAAAACAGTAAGCCATATAATTTTGCAAGTAACAAAATTTCCTTCAGGAAACAGCAAGAAAAAATTTTAAGGCTTGAAAGACAAACTCAAATGAAATATCTTTTGATGTATTTGGATAATAATGACAGACTTGATCTTCTGGTGAAGGTTTCAAAACAGCAAATGAAAGAGAGTAGCAATCAACTCAATTTTCACTTTGGTAAAGTAAATGAGTTTTATATCATAGTAAAGCTTCACTCTTCACATACATTGGATTTGTTTCAAGGAATGAAGAACTTATGGCTGAAACACTCTTCTCACAATGACTTGAGGCAGACCCACAAGAGTCATCAAAACAAGATCCTAAGAACTCCTAAAATTCTTTCATAGAATACGGCTTCCCCTAACACAGTGGTTCTCAAGATGTGGATTGTGACCCCTTCAGGGATTGAACTACCCTTTCACAGAGGTCACCTAAGACTATCAGAAAACACAGATACTAACATTGTGATTCATAACAGTAGCAAAATTACACTTATGAAGTATCAATGAAAATAATTTTATGATTGGGGGGAGTCACCACAACATAAGGAATTGTATTAAAAAGCTGCAGCATTAGGAAGATCAAAAAGTACCACTCTAGCACCTTTGCAATAGAAAACCACCAGAAATTCTAAAGCATGAACTGCCAACCTGTAAAAGGTAGCACTAAATATTGGGGGGAATTTACAGTTTTTCTTTGATCACCAAATATTTTAATGGAAGGCTTAACCAACTGAGTATGACAACACAAAAACATAACTCTCAACCCAAAGCAGATAAAATATTGTTTATTCTGGAGATAAATATGAGTGACCATGGCCCAGGAACACAGATTTAATTTAGTCTAAATTCCATGTTCTAATGTACTAATATTTCCATGAACTTCCACAGGAGCCAAGCAAAGGAAATCATAATGAAGACATGTCAGCAATAAATCAGTGGAATTATCAGATAAGTGTGTCACAGAGAAATGAGCAAATCTTAGCTATAAATATCAAATGCTACCAGACAGCATTCTTAGCCTTTGACTCTGGAGAAATAAAGAACTTTTGAATATTATGAAGGATTTATCTAGAGGCTCCAGGGATGTTATGTCACGTACAAAGGAGGACAATCAATGAATAGTAAGGACACTAAAGATGTCCTGAGGTCATTTATGTCTGGACCTTCAGCTTCCATCCTCTCCACATCTGTGACATTCTGATCAGTCAATCAAATTTGCAGAAGATTCACTGGAATGTATGTTATAATCAGTCAATGAACCTTGTGTTAGAGGAATGTTTCAATGAAGCAGACACAGGTGAAAGGATGTTCCACTAAGCAAGCACCTGAAAGAACACATGATGAAGGATTCTTCACTAATGGCATCCATGTATTGGTCTGCCTTACATTGCATAGTTGAGCTTTTTGTGGGGACTCAATAGAAAAAAATGCACACCAAAAAGCTTCTGGTGGTGTGCTGCAGTTTCTTGCCACTTATATGGACTTGGTTTGATTGGCAGAGTGATGTCAGCTGAGACAAACTTACATGGAGTTTTGCTAAGTCAGACTCATGTGCTGAGGTAAGATCCATGGAGGAAGTATAAATAGGACTCAACTGACTGTGGCAGGAGCTTGGGTGGGCTTGGCTTGCTCACAGAGCTAGCTGTGCAATGCTTGCTGGTCTTGTGTCTCTGCTGATCTTTGCTTTGCTGAGAGGCACAATGGAGAACTTCTGGCAACCCTCCTCATCCCTCCTGCTGACTTGTGACAATTCTGCTGGGTTGTGCTCCTGCTGCTGCTATCCTGAAACTACTGAACTGAACTGCTGCTGTATTTTTTGAGGTGTTTTCAAGTAGATCGAGCTGCCAATGCTGACCTGTGAATTGAACTGCTGATTTCCAGACAACACAAATGGGATCTGCTCCAAAGAACCATTTCTAAACAGATAAACTTCCTTTGTATCCTTTCTTTTCAACTGCCTCTGGTGAGTGGTGGGAGAAGAAAGATTAAAGCTTTTAAGAACCATCATTAAAAATAAGCTTTGAAAAAATCAAACTTATACTCAACCTTGCTGGAGGCTCAGTGGGAAATACCTTCTACTCAGTCAATGCTGGTAGCTCAGTGCAATGTAAGTTCACAATTTTAACATTGATCAATGGAGTGCATATAAGCTAATCACTGGCAGTTTACAATTCAGTCACATGCCTAATATTTTAAATTTCCTTTGGTGGTCTTCTGAATATAAACTTAAAGATGTGTCTCATCATGCTAAAAAACATCTCTGTTCAATCTGTATATTTAGCCCTCTAGAGTGACCAAAAATGAAACGATCTGTGCCTTTTCACCAAAACACATAGCTTTCACTAGGTCTCAAAGGCATGAATCTACTCCTGTTGTCTAACAGACACCTGTTAACTACTTTTTCTAAAATATGGATTTCAATGCAGTGGTAAGCACTAATGTACACCCTTTTGTAAACTAAAGTTCACATAAGCTTCAAGGAATCAAGAGCCCTAAGACTTGGATCTGCCTGCCACAGGTCAAATGGACTCCAGTATGCTTATATCTGCCTCGTTTTGAAAATGGGATTTTCCCTTGTTCTTGGGATTTCTTGTCTTCTCCAATCACTAGACAATTTTAATGTCTGTTACTAGTCTATATTTGTCTCAGCAGATTTTCATCTTATTGAAAGACCCCAGGCAGGGATCACCTATGGAGCTGATAAATCTGGACTTGTTGACAGCTGATGTTAACCAGTACAACCAGTGTGATAGCTCCCTGTCTTTTATCTGGATCAGGTAATCAGATGCCTCTGATACATTCCCCATTGCCCAGCTTTTGACTAGCATCTCAGCCTTCCTGGCCACCTTTACAATGCTCTGATGACAGCAGGAAGCACATAGAGAAGAGATATGACGTCCATCATCCTACTTTACAGGCTGAAATGCTAGGTCGAAATGAAACTGCCCTGGACACACTCTAAAAATTATTCCACCTCATGATCCAGACCACCGTGATGGCTGTGAAAATAGATGGGATTCAATCCTGGATTCATCACTCTCATCTGAAGTTCACCTTCTGGAAACATTAAGACCAGTGATGGGTCATCAGGCAATACCCAGAGGATCCATTAAACATCAGACTGGTAAAAGACTCTAGGGACTACTAGCCTTTTTATGTTGCCTCCAGCTGCTGAGGCACATGCTGCAGTACAATACATATGGACTTTGATTATATCTACAGATGGGAGCCTAATTACTAATATCATTGACTATGGTTCCCTAACCCTCACTGTTGACTTATATAAGTTGTTTGGGCCAAAATGGAATAGGTGTCCAAAGACTACAAACATATATGTTCCCCCATTCTCTAGGACTTTTGGATATAGGATCCAAAATGTGGAAAATATTTTGGCCTTGCTTTAAATCTATGACTGTCCCACAAATGGAGACCATGACTGTAGGGGACAAGATATATATTTTTTTCTCTTATATGGGGCTGGGAAAATTAGCTCCCTGGGTAACTGATAAAGATAATTATATTCAGTTATATTTATATTTAATTTATATTTACATTTAGAGAACCACTCTAAAAATATGCTGGGAAAATAATCAACCTCATTCAAATTAATATTTAAAAACAGGTATAAATAATATAGAAAATAGAACAAGAAAACAGAGGATATGTTTTGAGCAGGGCCACCTGTTGAGAGCAATCATAGCCCTTATGGGAATGGTCATTACAGCTACCTGGAAGAGGAAGAAGAGCGTCCTCTCCCCACTTAGACAAAGGACAAATGACACAATAAACATGTTTGGTCTGAGAGTGACAGAAAGGGACACTCATTTGGCACAGAAAATGGCACCAACCCTCATCTGCCAGACATGGGGTTGGTTATCACAGCACAGCCCACTCTAGGTACTGTTACTCCTGCCTCCACCATTCCTGCGTTAGTACAAGCTCTGGTGGAGATCAACACTGCCAGGCAGACTCTAGTTGATGGACAGAAGAAAGACCCCTGATCTGCAGGGTCTTGTTTCTGACATGGGGCCTATCAATGGCTATATTCATCTTGTTTCCAATGTATGGGATAATGTAGGGGATACAGGGAAGACATAGGGACTCCCCTTTATGTGTCTGGTAATGACTCTGGGATGATGTTTACCATCCAGAGATTCCAGATCACCAATAAAAGGGCCATTAGACATCCTTTGTTCCAACAGAATGTTAAACTTTCTCCCTAACCCAGGAAAGACAAGACCCCTGCTGTTTATAGGTTCATGAAAGATATCAGAGTCTTGGTACTTCCAACACTGTAATGTTAACTGTAGGAGTTTCCCCTTACTATTTAGTACCTCCAAACAGCACTTGATTTGCTTGTGCCTCAGGAGTAACTCCATGTATCAGTCCCTTTATCGTCACTAAAACGTCTGACTTTTGTTTCCTTGTACCTCTACTGCCTCAGGTGTACTATTATTCTGGAAGAAGAGTCTGGGAACACTTGGGACTTCACCAACCCTGGATGGCCAGGGCAGCTCCAATACTAATGTGCCTCCAAATAGGCATGAGTGTAGCAAGGTCTGCCAGAAACACTTATTAAGGGCGATCAAAATTTCAAATATTCGAGCAAACAAAGGCTGATGTAAAAGTTTGTTCCCCTGGCCTCAGAAAAAAGTATTGAGTCAATGATTTGCCTCATGGGGATAACTCAAACGGGATGAATGTTATGGCCTGGTCTCACCTCCCAACCCCACCAGAATAGCTGTGGCCATTTTGTTCCATGCCTGCCATCTACTTAATATTTTTGCTGGAACATGCCTGCCAGCCATTGACAAAGAGAAGTGACTTGGCTCAAGGATATGCTGACCACATACCCTGTTTTGTTCCATATGTTCTGAATGTTCTGTATAAGGTGTGCTAATCTTCATAATTCAACAAAGCTTTAGGAAGCACCCATCAAATCAAAGGTCAATATGAACTGTTATGTCTAAAATGGCTTGGGTCAGAGCTGACCACCAGGCAGCCCTTCCTGCACCTATGTATGAGCCTCACTATGATTATGGCTGACACTGAAGAATGCTACTAAAAAGCCGAAAAGTAATGATTATAATACTCATGTACTCTTATCTCAATGCTCTAAAATTCCACTGTTCAACATCCATCCACCTTACTCAGGACCAATCAGCTTAGAGGCTAGCTGATAATACTTTGCCTAAAAAGTCAACTGCTACACTCCTTGACCTTTAAACTTCGGAGCCTGGTTTTTCCAATCACAAGCCAATGTTAGGGCAGGCAGACTGTACTGACATTAGGCTCCCGAAATCCTTGCTATGGTTCTGGATGTCCAGTAGTAAGGTATGCTTTGGAAAAAAGTATACTTGCTAAACTGAGATCAGGGTTTGTTTAATTTGAATGGTGATTCCCAAACACCAACAGTGCATTCTGCTCAGTCACTCATTCAATCTTGCTGGAGGCTCAGTGGAATATAAAGTCTGATCAGTCACTCAAATTTGCTGGAGACTCAATGGAATGGAAGTTCTGATCAGTCCATGAACCATTTGAGAATTGACCCATTCTTATCTCTTTGTACAAAGCTCAAGTCTAAGTGAATTAAGGGACGCCACATAAAACCAGAGACACTGAAATTGATAGAGGAGAAAGTGGGGAAAAGCCTCAAAAATATGGGCACAGGGGAAAAATTCCTGAACAGAACAGCAATGGCTTGTGATGTATGATCAAGAATTGACAAATGGGACCTCATAAAATTGCGAAGCTTCTGTAAGGAAAAGGACACTGGCAATAAGACAAAATGGTAACCAACAGATGGGAAAAGATTTTTACCAATCCTAAATCTGATAGGGGGCTAATATCCAATATATACAAAGAACTCAAGAAGTTGGACTCCAGAAAACCAAATAACCCTACTAAAAAATGGGGTACAGAGCTAAACAAAGAATTCTCAACTGAGGAATATCAAAACGTAAAAAAAAAAAAAAGTTCAATATTGTCACTCATCAGGGAAATACAAGTCAAAACAACCCTGAGATACCATCTCAAACCAGTCAGAATGGCTAATTTCAAAAATTCAGGTGACAGCAGATGCTGGTAAGGATGTGCAAAAAGAAAAACATTCCTCCATTGCTGGTGGGACTGCAAGCTGGTGCAACCATTCTGGAAATCAGTCTGGCGGTTCCTCAGAAAATTGGACATAGTTCTACTGGAAGATCCTGCAGTACCACTCCTGGGCTGATACCCAGAAGATGATCCAACTTGTAATAAGGACATATGCTCCACTATGTTCATACCAGCCTTATTTATAATAGCCAGAAGCTGGAAAGAACCCAGATGACCCTTAACAGAAAAATGGGTACAGAAAATGTGGTACGTTTACAAAATGGAATACTACTCAGCTATTAAAAACAATGAATTCATGAAATTCTTTGACAAATGAATGGATTTGGAGGATATCAACCTGAGTGAGGTAACCCAATCACAAAAGAATGTGATATGCACTCACTGACAATTGGATATTAGTCCAGAAGCTCAGAATACCCAAGATACAATTTACAAAGCACACGAAACTCAAGAAGAAGGAAGACCAAAGTGTGGATAGTTAGAGCCTTCTCAGAAGGGAGAACAAAATACCATGGAAGAAGTTACAGAGACAATTCGGAGCAGAGACTGAAGGAACGACCATCCAAAGACTGCTCCATCTGGGGATCTATCCCATAAACAACCACCAAACCCAGACACTATTGCAGATGCCTACAAGAGCTTGCTGGCAGGAGCCTGATATAGCTGTCTCCTGAGAGGCTCTGCCAGTCCCTGACTAATACAGAAGTGGATACTCACAGTCATTCATTGGATGGAGCACATGGTCCCCAATGAAGGAGCTAGAGAAAGTACCCAATGAGCTGAAGGGGTTTGCAGCCTTGTAGAAGGAACAACAAAATGAAATAACCAATAACCCCAGAGCTCCCGGGGTCTAAACTGCCAATCAAAGAAAACACATGGAGGGACTTGTGGTTCTAGCTGCATATGTCGCAGAAGATGGGCTAGTCGGTCATCAATGGGAGGAGAAGCTCTAGGTCCTGTGAAGTTTCTATGCCCCAGTGTAGGTAAATGCCTGGGCCAGGAAGCAGTAATTGGTGGGTTGGGGAGCAAGGGAAGGGAGGAGGGGTTAGGGGATTTTCAGAGGGGAAATTAGGAAAGGAGATAGCATTTGAAATGTAAATAAAGAGAATGTCTAATTTTTTTAAAAAAAGATCAGAAGTCATAGATGCAAGCATCAACAGAATACAAGAGGTAGAAGACAGAATCTCAGGTGCAGAAGATACCATAGAAAACATTGACACAACAGTCAAAGAAAATACAAAAAGCTCCTAGCCCAAAACATCCAGGAAGTCCAGGTCACAACGAGAATACCAAACCTAAGGATAATATGTATAGGAGAAAGTGTAAATTCCCAACTTAAAGGGTCAGTAAATATGTTCACCAAAATTATAAAAGAAAACATCGCCAATGTAAAGAGAGAGATGCCCATAAACATACAAGAAGCCTACAGAACTCCAAACAGACTGGACCAGAAAGAAATTCCTCCCATCACATAATNGTCAAAACAACAAATGCACAAAACAAAGAAAGAATATTAAAAGCACTAAGGGGAAAAAGTCAAGTAAAATGCAATGGCAGACCTATCAGAATTATACCAAACTTCTCAACAGAGTTGCTAAAAGTCAGAAGATCTAGGGCAGATGTCAAACAGACACTAAGAGAACACAAATGCCAGCCCAGGCTACTGTACACAGCAAAACTCACAATTTACATAGATGGAGAAACCAAGATATTCCATGGCAAGACCAAATTTACACAATATATTTGCACAAATCCAGCCCTACAAAGGAAAACAGATGAAAAACACCAATACAAGAAGGGAAACTACACCCTAGAAAAAACAAGAAAGTAATCTTCTTTCATCAAACCCAAAAGAAGATAGCCACACAAACACAAAAATAACAGGAACAATCACTATTACTTTTTTTTTATTATTTTCTTTATTTACATTTCAAATGCTACCCGAAAGTTTCCCATACCCCTCCCCCCACCTCTGTTCCCCTACCCACCCACTCCCACTACTTGGCCCAGGACTTGCCTTGTGCTAGGTCATATAGAGTTTGGAAGACCAAGGAGCCTCTATTCCCACTGATGGCCGATTAGGTCATCTTCTGCTACA
>NC_034599.1:4517092-4537513 GCF_900095145.1 Mus pahari | reverse complement strand
GGGGGGGGGGCTACTCCCAGGCAAACACCCCTCCTCAGGCGGGGAAAGGTGCCGGTGCCGGCTCACTATTCCTTAATATCTCTTAACATCAATGGTCTCAATTTCCCAATAAAAAGACATAGAATAACAGACTGGATCCATAAACAAGACCCAACATGTTGCTGCATACAGGAAATGCACATCAATGTCTAAGAAAGACACTACCTCAAAGAAAAGTGCAGGAAAACAATTTCCAAAGGAAATAGTCCCAAGAAACAAGCTGGAATAGCCATTCTAATATCGAATAAATACAACTTTCAACCAAAGTTATCAAAAAGGATAAAGAAGGGCACTTCATACTTATCAAAGGAAAAATCTACCAAGAAGTACTCTCAACTCTGAACATCTATGCTCCAAGTGCAAGGGCACCCACATTCATTTAGAAAACTCTACTAAAGCTCAAAACACACATTGCACCTCACACAATAATAGTGGGAGACTTTACCACCCCACCCCCATCAATGGACAGATCCTGGAAACAGTAACTAAACAGAGACATAGTGAAACTAACAGAAGGTATAAAGCAAATGGATTTAACAAATATCTATAGAACATTTTATCTTAAAACATAAAGATTCTTCTCAGCACCTCATGGTATCTTCTCCAAAACTGACCATATAATCAGTCACAAAACAGGCCTCAACAGATACAAGAAGATTGAAATAATCAAATGTGTCCTCTCAGATCACCACAGACTAAGGCTGGTCTTCAATGACAACAAAAACAATGCAAAGTCCACATACACGTGGAAACTGAACAACACTCTACTTAATGATAACTTGGTAAAGAAACAGAGAAATTAAAGTCTGTTTAGAAGTTAATGGAGATAAAGGTACAACATACCCAAACTTATGGGACACAATGAAAGCAGTGCTAAGAGGTAAACTCAGTTCTGAGTGCCTCCAAAAAGAAACTGGAGAAAGCAAAACACACACCTGAAAGCTGAACAAAAAGAAGCAAATACATCCAAAAAGAGTAGACAGTAGGAAATAATCAACCTGGGGCTGAAATCAACCCAGTAGAAACAAAAAGAATGATACAAAGAATCAACAAAACCAGGAGCTGGTTCTTTGAGAAAATCAACAAGACAGACAAACCCTTAGCCAGACTAACCAGAGGGCACAGAGATAGTATCCTAATTAACAAAATCAGAAATGAAATGGGAGACATAACAACAGAAACTGAGGAAATTCAAAAAATCATAGGTCATACTACAAAATCATAAATTCAACAAAACTGGAAAATATGAATGATATGGAGAATTTTCTAGACAGATACCAAATACCAAAGTTAAATGAGAATCAAATAAACCATCTAATCAGTCACATAAACCCTAAAGAAACAGAAGTAGTCATTAAAAATCTCCCAACCAAAACAAGTCCAGGACCAAATGGGTTTATTATAGAGTTCTATTAGACCTTCAAAAAGGACCTAACTCTAATACTCTGCAAACTATTCCACAAACTAGAAACAGTAGGTACTCTACCCAATTCATTCTATGAAGCCACAATTACTCTGATTCTCTACCACACAAAGATCCAACAAAGAAAGAGAACTTCAGACCAATTTACCTTATGAATTTTGATGCAAAAATAAATAAATAAATAAAAGTCTCACAAACCAAATCCAAGAACACATCAAAATAATCATCCATCATGATCAAGTAGGCTTCATCCCAGGGATGCAGGGATGGTTTAATATAAGGAAATCCATCAACGTAATCCACTACATAAACAAACTCAAAGACAAAAACCACATGATCATCTCGTTAGATGCTGAGAAAGCATTTGACAAAATCCAACACCCATTCATGATAAAAGTCTTGGAAAGATCAGGAATTCAAGGCCCATACTAAACATAATAAAAGCAATATACAGCAAACCAGTAACCAACATCAAACTAAATGGAGAGAAGCTGGAAGCAATTCCACTAAAATCAAGGACAAGGCTGCTTTACACCCCCCTCTCTCCAGCTGTTCAATATAGTGCTTGAAGTTCTAGTTAGAGCAATTAGACAACAAAAGGAGTTCAAAAGGATACAAATTGGAAAGGAAGAAGTCAAAATAACACTATTTGCAGGTGATATGATAGTATACCTAAATGACCCCAAAAATTCTACCAGAGAGCTCCCATAGCTGATAAACAACTTCAGCAAATTGGCTGGATATAAAATTAACATGAACAAATCAGTAGCCTTCCTATACTCACAGGATAAGTGGGCTGAGAAAGAAATTAGGGAAAAGATACTCTTCACAATAGTCACAAACAATATAAACTACCTTTGTGTGACTCTCAACTAAACAAGTGAAATAGCTGTATGACAAGAACTTCAAGCTTCTGAAGAAAGAATTTGAAGAAGACCTCAGTAGATGGAAAGATCTCCCATTCTCATTAATAGGCAGGATTAATATTGTAAAAATGGCCATCTTGCTGAAAGCAATCTACAGATTCAGTGCACTCCTCATCAAAATTCCAACTCAATTCTTCATAGAGTTAGAAAGAGCAATTCTCAAATTCATTTGGGAAAAAAAAAACCTCAGGATAGTGAAAAATATTCTCAATAATAAAAGAACATCTGGGGAAATCAACATCCATGACCTCAAGCTGTTCTACAGAGCAATAGTGATAAAAACTTAATGTTACTTTACAGTGACAGGCCGGTAGATCGATGTATTAGAATTGAAAACACAGAAATGAACCAACATACCTATAGTCACTTAATCTTTAACAAAGAATCTAAAACCATCCAGTGGGGGAAAAAAGACAGCATTTTCAACAAATGGTGCTGGTTCAACTGAGGGTCAACAAGTAGAAGAATGCAATCTAATCCATTCTTATCTTCCTGAACAAAGCTTAAATCCAAGTGGAACAAAGACCTCCACATAAAACCAGATACACTGAATCTAACAGAAGTGAAAGTGAGCGAAAGTCTTGAACACATGGGCACAGGGGAACAGTTCTTGAACAGAAGACCAATGGCTTATGCTCTAAGATAAAGAATTGATAAATGAGACCTAGTAGAATTGCAAAGCTTCTGTAAAGCAAAGGACACTGTCAATAGGACAAAATGGCAACCAACAGATTGGGAAAAGATCTTTACCAATGTCACAACTGATAGAGGGCTAATATCCAATATATACAAAGAACTCAAGAAGTTAGACTCCAGACAATCAAATAACCCTATCAAAAAGTGGGGATCAGAGCTAAACAGAGAATTCTGAAACTGAGGAAACTTGAATGGCCAAGAAGCAGCTAAAGAAATGTTCAACATCCTTAGTCATCAGAGAAATGCAAATCAAAACAGCACTGAGATTCCACCTCACACCAGTCAGAATGGATAAGATCAAAAAACTCAGATGACAACAGATGCTGGCAAAGATGTGAATAAAAGGGAACACTCTCTGGAAAACAGTCTGATGGTCCCTCAGAAAATTGAGCATAGTACTACCTAAGGACCCAGCTATACCTCTCCTGGGCATATACCCAGAAGATGTTCCAACATGTAATAAGAATACATGTTCCACTATGTTCATAGCAACCATATTTAGAAGCTGGAAACTACCCAGATGTCCCTCAACAGAGGACTGAATACAAAAATTGTAGTACATTTATACAATGAAGTACTCAGCAATTAAAAACAATGACTTCACCAAATTTGTAGAGAAATGGATGGATCTAGAAAATATCCTGAGTAAGGTAACTCAGTCACAAAAGAACACACATGGTGTGTATTCACTGATAAATGGTTATTAGGCAAAGAGCATGGAATACCTATGATACAACTCATGGACCACTTGAAGCTCAATAGGAAGGAAGACAGGAGAATGGATGCTTCAGTCCTACTTAGAAGAAGGAAAAATATAATCAAGGGGAGTAGAGGGTGTGAGGGACTTGGGAGGAAGAGAGGACTGGGAGGAGATAAAGAGGGGCAGAATCAGGTATGGAAGTAGATGGAGGAGATGTACAGAGGGTCTGGAAATTGGACAGAGGTGTGTAGCAATGGGGGATGGAGAACTAGGGGTAGCAACCCGAAAGTCCCAGATGCCAGGGAAGCAAGAGCCTTCTAGACCCCACAGGAATGACATTAGCTGAAATACCCTCCAAAGAGGAAGGAGGACCTGTTGAGACCATAGCCAGAGATTAGGCATGGTTCCCTGGTTGAGGGATGTGGCCACCTAGCCATCTCCAAAATTTTAACCCAGAATTACTCCTGTCTAAAAGAAATACAGGGACAAAGACTGTAAAAGAGACTGAAGGAAAGGTATCCAGACACTGCCCTATCTGGGAATCCATCCCACATGTAGATACCAAATCCACGACACTATTTTGGATTCCAAAAAGTGCTTGCTGGCAGGACCCTGATACAGCTGTCTTCTGAGAGGCCCTGCTAGATTCTGACAAATACAGATGCCAAGGCTTGCAGCCATCCATTGGACTGAGCAGAGGGACCCCAATAGAAGAGTTAGGGGAAGGACTGAAGGAACTGAAGAGGCCTTATCTGGCATCAGTGGGAGGGAGGTCCTTGGTCCTGTGAAGGCTTGATGCCCCAGTGTATAGGAATACTAGGGAGGTGAGGCAGGAGTGGGTGGGTGGGTTGGGGAGCACCCTCATAGAAGCAGGGTAAGGGAGGATGGGATAGGGGGTTTGCACAGGGGAAACTGGGAAAGGGGATAACATTTGAAATATAAACAAATAAAACGTCCAATGAAAAAATAAAAATAAATTTTAAAAAGAATTAAAATATCTTTTCTTAAGCATAAAATTTAAAGAGCTTTTTAAATAAAGTGTTTAATGATATAATATTTGATATTATCAAGTATGTTTAATTCATAGGGAAAATTTAATTATTGAATGTTAAAATTGGCACAACATGTTCCCATATGTATTTGAGAGGCTAATGAAGCTCTTGCTTAGAAATAAGAATCAATTGACTTCAACAAAGAGATGAGAATTAGTGTATGGTTTAATGATAGGCATTTGTTATGATTTCATGATAGGCATTTTGATGACTTGCTTTGTCAAGTTGACACAACCAAGATTTGCCTGAGAGTCTATGTTGGGTTGAGCTGTAGCCATGTCTGTTGTTTTAACTGAGTTCATTGAGGTGGAAAGATCCAGCACCCACTGTGGACAGTAACTCCCAAGGCAGATGTCCTGGAGTGGAGAAAATGAGCTGAACACATCCAAACAAGCCTGTGAAGAGAGCATCTGCCTTGCTCTTGATTGTGAATGTGATGGGTCCAGTTTACTCAACCTCCTGACTTCTGTGACTCCCATGAAGTGATAAACTGTAACCTGCAACCATGACCCAAAGCAAATCCTTTCTCTTCTATGTTGTTTTTTGTCTGAATATTTTATCACAGGAACAGAAACAAGGACAGAATTTTTTTTGATAAAAAGATTTTTCAGATTTCTATTGTTTCAGTAAAGATAAAAATCAATTTTGCTTAGATAAAAATCCACTTAATGTGTTGAAAATATATTGCTCTTATGGAGTCCTGCCCCAACCCCCAGAAACAAAAACAAAAAAACAACAAAAAAATTCAAATCTAGACCTCCAATATAATATGGACACTAAATGGTGAGAATTTAGGAAGGCAATTAATTATAACAAGGGGTGAATCTATTTTAATAGGACCAGTGCCCACGTAAAAGGCAAACCAGAGAGCTCTTGCTCTTTCATGTTTTACCCTTACCCTCATGGATGGGTTACTGGACTTCTTCAATACGTAAGCAACTCACTCCCAAAATCTAAGGGTTTTATTCGAAAGCCTATTTCACTACCAAACACTGTATTATTAGTGCTCTGGAGGAACACAGTCCAAGAATGGAATTCTTGCAAGGAGAATTCTAGTGAGAAAACTCCAAGAAAACAAGATGAGAGTCCCATGACCTCAGCTTCTTCAAAGCACAGAATTGTTCTGGGGATGTGTTTTTGTGTTCTTCCCAGGGGTAGGGAATGGGAGTGAGTTTGCTTCAGCTGTTGTTATTCATGTCTCTTTAGGGAAAACATCAGATGTTTTTTCCTATGTGTGACTTTTCCTTGTGATTGAACATCTTACTCCCATGATTCTTATTAAACCTCAAATTCTCTGGTGTTCTGAATAAATTTGGCGACTGCATGAGACTTTAGTCTCCCTCATTTTTAGGCCCCAATCTCTCAGGTTCATGTTGCCAACTAGACCCCCAGTCAGACATAAACAGAACACAAAGACTGGATAACCTGAGGCTACTGAGTATTTTTGGCCAATGTTCAGAAAACCCAGAAGAGAACTTGGGAATGAATGATTTGTACCTAAAGTTTGTACTCCAAAATTGTGTGTGTGTGTGTGTGTGTGTGTGTGTGTGTTGATATAATATGTATATAATATAAAATATGATATATATATACATATATATCATATATGTATATATAAATCATATACAATGAGGCTTAAAAATCATATACAATGAGGCTTAAAAATGTGGATGACTAAAACATGTACACATCTTGCATTTATTTGGAAAAGTAAGTCAACACAGTTAGGTTATCCATTAAATGAACAAGGTTGGGACATTTCTTTTATCTATTGTTGGACTTTTTTAACAGTCTTAAAAAACATTTTATTATATTTATTCATTCATTCATACATTTATTCATTCACTCATTTTGTATGAGTGGTGGCAGCAGAGGCTTTTATGCCATTGCACACAAGTAGAGGTAAAAATATCCCTGGAGGGAGTCAGCTCTTTCCTTCCACCATGTGGGTGCCAGGGATAGAACAGATCTTCAGGCTTGGCAGCAGCTTTCCTTGTCCACTGAGCCATCTCTCCAATCTCTGTTCTTGGTTGGTGCTTTTATTATTTTCTATTCTACTTAAATAAATAGTTATGTTAAGTATATCTTTTTTGTAACAAAAAAAATAAGAAATCTATAATTAAGACAGAGTACAGCTTATGGTTTTGTAAATCAAGTTACAAGGATAAAGTAACTTTCTCTTTGCAGCCATTACAAAATTATAAATACCCAAAAGAAATAAGTGGACATATGCATCACCTCTATCAAAGAAATCACAGAACTTCATGAAGGGCCATAAAATAAACCCTAAATAGATGTGAAATCAAAATACATTCCTACATAATAATACCTGATGTAACACATCTGTCAGTACATTATTTGCTGTTAGATATGTTTATAATGGGGATACGAATCCAGTCACTGTACAAGCTATGTTGTGAAGAAATATAGACCGATGCACAGGTCCAGTCACTGTACAAGCTATGTTGTGAAGAAATACAGACCGATGCACAGGTCCAGTTACTGTACAAGCTATGTTGTGAAGAAATACAGACCGATGCACAGGTCCAGTCACTGTACAAGCTATGTTGTGAAGAAATACAGACCGATGCACAGGTCCAGAAGTTGCTTTAGTGCAAAGGCTGAGAGAGATGACTTGCTCTGGTAACCACTTCCCTCTGTGGCTTCTGGGTATTCAGTGTGTTACAATTTGTTCTTAGTAGATACCAACCATAAAGCTGATGTTTTTATTCACTCTCTCATAATACTCCACTGAAGTGGAAGGAAGACTCAGACATAAGTAAGCCTAAAACTACACCCAGTTGTGTGAATAACTTCAGATAATTCATAAAATGTATCACGAAATCACAAGGAACACATGAAAGTCCACTTCAAAAGACTGTATTGTAAAAATGACTCCTGTACAATAGGCATTAAATTGTATAAAAAGAAACATGTCTACTATAATTCCTAGCCTGCAAGTAAAACTGTGTGACCATAAAGGAAAGAAGGCTCTACTTAAAATTATTAATAAGGATCTCACCTCAGAATACTATTGTCATTTTTCTTCTTTAAGCTTTTTTATCAGCAAACACATTTTGAAAGTATTGCATCATGACTTGGCTACTGGAGATGTAAGGATGAGTAAATGTTCTCTCACTGAGCACTCTCCTGCCTCCTCATACAGCATTCTGTCCCCGCCCTTGATGAGGACTGCTCCAAAGCACCCCAACACCAATATTCCCATGATTGTATAATGTTAGCCAGGCTTGTTTATGCTATCTGGATTTATTATTGTTATTCTATGACTTAACCAGCACGTAAACAGATGAAACAGGACTGACTAGAGAAACAAAAAAGTAGTTATTTCTAAGAAATCAGTGGAGTATTTTTGAAGACTCAAACAAAGTCCAAACAATTAAAATTACACAAGAAGTAAAAACAGGAATAAAGAGAGTGAAAGACAGGACAGAAAAGGTAAAGGTGGAAGATGAACTGGAAGAGGAAAAAGGAGGGAGGGAGGGAGGGAGGGAGGGAGAAAGAAAGAAAGACTTGTCTGAATACGTGTGGAATAAAGACATCTTTGTAACAGAGAGGGGAATGATGAAAATCTAGAAAGATTCAGTTTTCAAAATACCTTATAAACATATTTAAGTTCTCTGATAACATAAGGAAATTAACCTTGAAAAGAAGAATAAGTTTCTTAATAGTAGTGTGGTTTATATAATAATAATAATAATAATAATAATAATAATAATAATAATAATAATAACAATCATTAAACTAATCACTAGACATACATGAAGAGACATTATGTTTTGGGTTCTACATAAAAACATTCATAAATGGAAGAAAAGAACCAACTGCCAACAGTGGTCACATGTCTTCTACACATGCTCACATTCACATACACACACATACACAGGCACACACACATACAAATGTATGTGCATGTATGTATGTATGTATGTATTTATGGATGGATGGATTGATGTATGGATGTATGTATGGATGGATGGATGGATGGATGGATGGATGGATGGATGGATGGGTAAGTGAATGGATAAATGGATGGATAAATGGATGGATGGATGGATATGTATGCTTGTATGAATAACAATATAAATAAATCTCCATCTTAGATGGTATTACTATTGCTGTGAAGAAACACCATGACCAAAGCAACTTGAAAAGGAAGGGATTATTTGGCTTACACGTCTATATTACTGCTAATTATTGAGGAAAGTGAGGACAGAATCTAAAACAGGGAAAGAACTTGGAGGCACAAGCTGATGCAGAAGCATGGAAGAATGCTGCATACTGACTTGTTCCACATGACTTGCTCAACCTATTTTGTTATAGAACCCAGAATCTCCAGCTCAGGGGTGGCATCACTCCCAATGGACTGGGCCTTCCCAATCAATCAATCACTGATTTTAAAATTTACTCATGGGCTTGCCCACAGCCCAGTCCTGTGGAAGTATTTTCTCAGTTGAGGTTCCTTCCCTCAGTTCACCCTTACTTGAGACAAGTTGACATAAGACTATCCAGGACACTTAATTTGCCAAGAAAACAACTCTTCTGTGCTTACTTCCCACCCAATCAAACCCCAAGACTATTAAAAAAATGAAGTTCTACGTAGCTAAAGGTGTGCATGAGCATTTTCCATAAATTAACTGTGATTGTCATTATAAATGTGGCAAGGAAACCACAATGCCTGCAGTGACCTTTGTTCACAGGGCCACTGGCCACAGAAAACTGTAATTAAAATTGCTGGCTTGTTTAGAAGTCCTTTGTATCCTGAATTGCACATTCTCAGCAATGGGGATTTAAATATTCCCTTTAAAGTAGTTCAAATGTCCGGAGAAAATATGCCCCAAATATCTCTACAATCAAGTCATATTTTATATAAAAAACTAATCAAGAGGAAGTCACTGAACCAGTGATTAGCAGCTGCACTTGAATCTAAGCTTAGGCATGAAGCTGAAGAGAGCAAAAAAGCATACTACACTCAAAGATCAATTCAAGCTATTAGTAAATTCAACTTATTCTTAAAGTAGAGATTAAAACATTGTATGCAAGGAGGCATGGAATGATACATATTTTGCTTGGACTGGTAAGCTTTGATTCTCATTTACTATGTATCACTTTAGCCTTATTTTTCATTTATCCATTCATAATTTCTTACATATATGTGAAGTACTTTGGTCGTATTCATATATCATCTCTCCTCCACCCTTTCCCTCCTGCCAAATTTCTTTTTCATTCTAATTCTCCCTCCTACTTTCATGGCTTGTGTGTGTGTGTGTGTGTGTGTGTGTGTGTGTGTGTGTGTGTGTGTGACCCACCATGTTTCATTAGGATTGTTGGCATGAGCATGAGTTGAAGACTATTTATTTTGTTGAGGAGGGAAGAAGTAGAACTCATCCATCTACCAAACACTACTATAGCTCCTCCAGAGCTTGGGAAGACACTCCACCTCCCATGACACATTGTTGACAGGTGCGACTGGGCCAGGCAGTCATAGCTCTTCCAAGTTCCTGAATATTGCAGTCACATCATGTCCAGAAGACAGCAATCCACAGCACCACTTTCCATCCTCTGGTTCTTTCATACTTTGCACACCATCTTGCCCCATGCTCGCCAAGCCTTGCAGAAGGTAGCATAAACAGGCCATTTGAGGCTGGGCATCCAACAGTCACTTATTTTCAGCACTTTGACCTCTTATGATGCTCTGAATTCACTACTGAACATTTCACAAAGAAGCTTCTCAGACCAAGACTGAGAATAGCTCTAACCTATGGGTACAAATAAAAATATTAAGAAGGCAGTTTGACAATTGTAAAATTCCAGTAGGAAGTTCTTCCCTAGGACCTATGTCCTCTTAGCACAAGAGCTTTTGGCAAAGCATAATCTGCCTTCAATGATTTAAATTCAATCAGAAAGCACCTTGTCACCCCATAACAGCCCTACTGCTACTACTGCCCCTGAGCATGGTGTCGCACCTAGGTAAGATGGTAGATGACTTTCTCCTCCAGCAGTTGCCTAGCACCCTCCAGAACTACTAACAAAGCCTATTAAGAAAGAGGAGGCTTCCACCCTTGTTTCTGCTTCCCTGTTCTATGCCCTATGACTGATGTTTGTGATACTTTCAGCAATGGAACATTATCACCTTCAAGTGTCACTAGGGGCAACCAAGAGCAAGGGAAATCTCTTAAATTGTTCTGGGAGTCCACTGGTGTCTCTGTGACCAACATCTCATAAGGAGGTATCACACAGCCTACCTAATCAATTTAAGAGAATCATCTTAATATTATACTTTCCAAAGCAAGAATGAGTCTCTATTTATTTAGAACACACTTAAGTTCTCTTGTCTTTATTTTATGACTTCCATATATAGGTCTTCCACTATTTGATTAAACTGAATTCTGTTGTTCTTCTTTTTGATGTTACTATGCATAAATTGTTTTCTTAATTCTCTCTGATGATTTTTCATTTCTGAGAAGTCAAAATGCAAATTTTCTTTCTAAGGGTATCATATATCCCCCAAATCTGTACTGGGACGTTGTTTGGCTCTATATAAATTTGTTAAGTTTTACCTCACTGTTATTATATTTACGCCACAGACCCTACCTAGCACCATGGTTTGTTATATGCCACAGACCCTACCTAGCACTGTGGTTTGTTATATGCCCACAGACCCTACCTAGCACCGTGGTTTGTTATATGCCCAAATAGCATTTTACTAGCACTGATGGAGTTAGTGTACCTCTCTGTCACTTTACTTTTTAACACATTATACTTTAATACCTACACTTGTATAACCAACCCTTGTGTTAAATGTGTGCCCCTTAACAGCTATTTCCCAGTTATTCTCAAGTAAATTCATCTATATAAGTCCATTAAAAATTCATTGAAATTTGGGGGGAAGCATTGATGTTTATTTCTGATATTTGTATAAAACCTAAATACATGCCTACTACTTTGTCAAAACATGTGGCATTCTCCTTTAATAGTGTGCTTTATCTTAAGAGTCCAATTATGTATTCTTCTGTAGTGCTTAAAATAAGTTCATCTGGAACTCAGTAAGCAAGTTTAATTCAAGAGTTAAACTCAGACACAGCGGGGTGAGTCAGCACACATCAAGGTCTGGCGTGGTATACTAAATAACACTCTAGTCGACCAGATCCCGAATAGTATCTGATGAAATGGTTCTGCTTATGGAAATCCCTTAAATGGATTAGCTTGGAAAAAAATCACAGGGTAAGTAAAACGCATGGGTTTTGTTTCTGAAAGATTTCTCAATCTACAAACATATACCATGATTAGAGACAGGTAAGCATATTCTCTATTCCCATGTGAAGTCTCAAAATTCAGTGGAAATTCCTGAACAAAAGCAGCCAATTTTGTTTCTCCAGCTCCATGATATTTCTGTCTCTCTAATATTTACTAGAGCTGTCTCTTCCCAAAGTCAGATCAGCTTGCTCTGCATCACAAATCAACAAAACTCCAGGATGAAGTGCCTGAAGAATGCCCGCTTGCCTCTCAGTGGTCCTGCCCCTCCTGAACATCCAGCCCTCACTGCCTCCCCAGCAGCCTACTCTTGTAGATATTTTCATCTTTATTCATCTTTCCAAGTTGTTTTCCATACAAACATTGAATGATCGCATAGTTGTATCCTGCTTAGAATTAAAAGTGTGCCCATGATTTTAATATAAAGCAAATAAAAATAGTAAGAGTGGTCTTTAGATACTGAAACCCCTTGGAGAAAGGAAAACAGTACTTCACTTCATTAATACTAGGGCCTCTTAAAATAATCCATAGATTCAACTTAAATACATTGCCAACAATAATTAGTAAGTAATAATAAGTAAGTTGGCACGGTAGAAAGTATCACTATTAGCTGTTTGGGAATTATAACAGAACTGGGTCTATTAATCTTAACAAAATAACAATGGTGAAAACAAAATAATGTCCATGAATATGTGCTGGAGCACTCTGGAGGCTGAAATGGGAGGGCCACAGAGTCAAGTCAGAGTTATGTAGCATAACCCCATGTTTAAAGAAAAAAGGTAATGTGATTGAATGATCACTTAAAACCAATAAAATATTGACCAGAAAGAAAGGAAAGATTTAGACATTAGCTGAGATTTCCCATTATTCTGATCATCACATATTTAACACAATTGTATTTATTCCACGTGTTTTATATTGATTTTTATTAAAATTTGTAGGATCATTTACAGTTTATGGAATCAGTGTCAATTAATTGTACCGAAGTCATTAATGAGCAAAAAATTAAGGTGTGAGTCAAAGAGAAGCTAAAGAGGGAAGAGTCTCAATTACAAATGTACCCTAGCTTCTGAACTGATTTTTATATTAGCACCGCCACCTACATAAAACAAGAAACTTCAAGGGGGAATGATTTTTAGATCATTTATTCATACTTATAAATACAGACTTATAAATAGAGACATAAATAAGAGGTCTGTCCTTCCCCCAGAAAATGATTTTGACTGTCACTTGTCATTCAATGTTCCAACCTATAAAGTTCTTTATTACAAAATAAATTTCATCCTCTGCTTCAGGGAGCAGAGTCAAGCCCTGTTCTCTTCTGCTAGCTTCCACAGTGTGCTAAACATTGCACATTGGTGTTGCTCAATAAGCATCATTTTGTAGACTGGGTTTCAATCCTACTACCTTTTGCAAAAGATGAGAGGATATAGTTTAAAAACCAAAGATGAGTGATTTAACCAGTTTAAATACATAAGCAGAGCACTTAAAGGAATAATTTGGGGGATCATAATGTTAATAAAAGTGTGTTTCTATATAAGCGATAGTTTATGAAGCTCAGAAATAAATGTCACTGGAAAGTGGATTCCTTATACACATATAAAATAAAAATATAAAGAATACAAGAATATATGTGAGTTTTCAGGGTGATCATTATCTTCTGCTAAAAAGCAGGAACAGATTAAGGGAGGATTCATAGGTAATGGGTATTGATACTGACCAGGAACTGATGTGTATGCTGAATTATGACCAGGCATCTCTCATTCCCTGTTCATATGTGCACATATCTTAATATCTATTAATATTATATTTAAACTTTTCTATGTATAGTAAAAACAATATTAATGTAATTAAAAATCGACTACTAGTAATAATCCAGCAAATATTCTTCACCTCCTACATTTTAAGTCTTCCTAGTTTTCTTAATTAATTAATCCCCATCTCTGAGTAATGAGTCACTCACTATGATAAAACCAAGACTCAGAATTTAATAACATTTGAAGAACTCACAACTATACAAGAATTTTAACAAGATAATAATTCTCCACAAATATAAGAAATAAGTAAATTTTATTATTATTATTATTATTATTATTATTATTATTATTATCATTATCTATTAATATTGTTTTCAAGCTGGGAAAAATAGCTGTGGGCCATAGAAATTAAGAGCTTGATATTGCTGGGCGTGGTGTCACATGCCTTTAATCCCAGCACTCAGGAGGTAGAGGCAGGTGAATTTCTGATTTTGAGGCCACCCTGGTCTCCAGAGTGAGTTCCAGGACAGCCAAGGCTACACAGAGAAACCCTGTCTTGAAAAACAAAAAATAAAAACAAAACAAAAACAAAACAAAAAAACAAAACAAAACAAAACAAAAAAAGAGCTTGATATTCCCCCAAGACGTACCTTTCCTTTCTTACTAAACCGTTGTGTGCACATAATGGATGTTTCTGCTTCGCATGGTGCCTCTGGTTAAGCAGAGCTTAAAAGGTAAAAGAACAACAAACCTAAGCTCATCTAAGCTCTACACCATTCCCCCCTGTTCTTTTAGTGTTTACTCTCTTTAGAGATATTTTCCCTACGCTTCAGTCTAATAATTCTAAAAATGCGCTTTCCTCTGAGTTCGACTTATCTTTAGAATACCCAAGCTAGGAATAGCTAACAAGACGGCTAGAAGAACTGAAAGACGACATACAGCATAGAAGACTCTGCTGGTTAGGTTAAAGGGCCTTTGAAATCCCACAGCCCATCTATTAAACAGAAAGTAGCTTGTCAGGTGACTGATTGACATACATATTGATGATGTTTCTTAGATTAAAATCAGAAATGTAAGTAAAATTTATAAAGAAATATGAAGTCCAAAAAGAAATTAAAATCATCAGTGAAAACTGTAGGTTTGTATAGTCTTCTGCAGAAAAAAACAGTGATGTTGAGACTAACTCAGAGGTAACTTCTGGAATCTTTGCTGATGGCCATAAATATTTATTTGAGTCCCAGGAGAGTAATACATAAAGCCTAAATTATGGAAAAGCAATAGACTAGAAGCTAGGTATCCCACAGGGGTCATGCAGATTCATATTAAATTTTCAGCCTAGTAATGCTCACCACAGGAAATCCTAAAAATATATCCACCAAATAGGTAGTTAGAAAAAAAGAAACAACCATAGTTCTTGGCATAGGTTCCCCATAAACAGAACCCTGCAGGCACACTTCACACCAGGACATCTGCTGTTTTGTAATGGTGTGCTAATGGATGGTGGAGACAAGTTATTAATGTCACTGTAGAGACTGGCTCATTATCTAAAGCTTCTCACAGAGTGAGTTCTATCTGTATTGTGTGTACTTTATTTTCAGTTTTATTAGAGTCAAGGGAAGGGAAAGACTCATACTTAAACATTTTTAGCTTTTGGCTTTACTTACTACAAATTGCTCAAAATAGTGAAGAAGGAGGAAGAGGAGGAGGAAGAGGAGGAGAAGAGAAGGAAGAGGAGGATGACAAGGAGAGGAGGACGACAAGGAGGAAAGAAAGCATAGATCTAAGCAGCCAGGCTAAAGTTACTCAATTTAGAATAGATATAAAACATTGAGAATAGCTAGAAAGAAAGAAAGAAACGAAGAAAGAGGGAGAGAGAGAGAGAGAGAGAGAGAGAGAGAGAGGGAGGGAGGGAGGAAGGAAGGAAGGAAGGAAGGAAGTAGGAAAGGAGGAAACCACTGGTTTTATTGTTAAAATAAATAAAACGAGATATGTGCACTTAAATTTTAATGGCAGGAAGCTGGGGAGAAGGTTCAGTAGGGAATGTTCTTGCCACACAATCACAAAGATGAGCTCATGTTCCCAGGCCCCATAGAAAGAGCTGGTGTGGCAGTATTCATCTGCTTTGCTTTCTGCTGAGTTTGGCTCCAGACACTGTCTGGAACTTCTCAGCCCTGCACCGCTTCCATCCTTACCAGCACTGCTGCCACTCCGCTGATACAAGCTCAGATCACTCTACTTAGAAACATCCTAAGTAGCCAGTTAGAGACCAGCAGAAGCCTTTGACTGGGTCTAGTGCTGCACCACTGGTGGGAGATCCACAGAAGGGCATCTGTCACCTAGAGCAGCTGTGGCTGGACCAAGGTCTCCTCAGGAAGTCATTACAGTCTCAGCTAAACAATGCCTGAAGCTGTAGGGACCATAGCAGCCAGGCCACCCAGTACAACAGAAGAGTCTGTCTTCTGCCATTCAAAAGCCTCAAAGGGTTTTCCTAGAAATTTCACTAATTCTCAGGAAGAGAGGAGAGGGAATTTACTTTTTATTTAAATTTTTTCATATATTATATTTTGCTCATGCTTTCCTCTCCCCTAGTTCCTCCAGATCCTCCCAACACTTCTCTACTCCACTCTTCATTATTATTCCAACGCTTTAGTATTAGCCAATAATAATAATTAAAGTGCAAACAAATTAATGATCAAAACAGAATTGTTTTGGTGATTGATAGCATTTACTAATGCTTTTCAGAGCTTCCCCTCTGCCCCAGTACCTTAGAGAAGGTTGAGATTCTCTGTTCTGTCCCAAGAACTTGAATTATTGTTCACCTTATGCTAGGAATTATCATAATATTGAGTGGCACCCTCTAATATTGTACAGTACAAAGTCTAACTATCCACATGTTGTAGGCAATATTCTAAATAATATAGGACCCAATTAATATTCTGGATGTATTTATACTGAATTATTAAGTTATTAATTTCACCATTCAACTTAAACTGGGAATCTTGTATTTTATCTACTAAATCTGATTATCCTGCAAGCAATGAATTTAAATAATTATAGTAAACATATATTTAAAAACATTTTTGTTACCCTGTGCCAGAAGAATCCGTATGTGAATTCTGCCCAAAGAAAACTGGTCTCCCAGAAGTGTTGTCACACCTAAGATCACAGGTGAGATCACCACTATTGATCAAATACCTTGCCCAAGTGGGACATGCGAGGAGCCTACAGGATACAGGAACTGAAGAACAGCAAGGGACAGGAGCCTTCTGATTTCCATCTGTGCCCTGGAGCTAAACCTGTACTACAGCTCTCCATACCCAAAACCTGCCCAGAAAGAGCTGGTCTCCCAGGAGTGCTGATATACCTAAGATCACAGGTTCACAGGCTCACAGGAGGGATACACTACAATCAGAGACAGCAAGACCAAATAACACCAGAGATAACCACATAGTGAAAGGCAAGCTCAAGAACATATGCAACAGAAACCAAGGCTACTTGGCTTAATCAGAACCTAGTTCTCCCACAACAGCAAGCCCTGGATACCAACACACTGTAAGCCAAGATTCTGATTTAAAAGTATATCTCATAATGATGATAGATAGAGAACTTTGAGAAGGACATAAATAACTCCCTTAAAGATATACAGGAGAACACAGGTAAACACATAGAAAAACTTAAAGAGGAAATGCATAAATCCCTTGAAGAAATACAGGAAAACACAACCAACCANGGGAAGGAATTAATCAAAACCATCCAAGATATAAAAATGGAAACAAAAATAATAAGGAAATCACAGAGACAACTCTAGACATAGAAAACCTAGGGAAGAGATCAGGAGTCATAGATGCAAGCATCACCAAGAGAATACAAGAGATAGAAGAATTTCAGGTACAGAAGATACCATAGAAAACATTGACATGACAGTTGAAGAAAATGAAAATGCAAAAAGCTCCTAAACCAAAGCATCCAGGATATGTAGGAAATAATGGGAAGACCAAACCTAGGGATAATAGGTATAGAAGAGAGAGAAGATTGCCAACTCAAAGGGCCAGTAAACATCTTTACCAAAATTATAGAAGAAAACATTCCTAACCTAAACAAAGAGATGCCCATAAACATACAAGAAACCTACAGAAAAACAAATAAATTGGATTAGAAAAGAAATTCCTCCCATCACATAATAATCAAAACACTAAACACTAAAAGCAAAGAAAGAATATTAAAAGCAGTAAGGGAAAGGGTCAAGTAAGGGAAAAGAGCAGACCTATCAGAATAACACCAGACTTCTCAACAAAGAATCTAAGAGCCAGAAGATCTAGGGCATATGTCATACAGACACTAAGAGAACATAAATGCCAGCCCAGGCTACTATACCCAGCAAAATTCTCAGTTACCATAGATGGAGAAATCAAGATATTTCATGACAAAACCAAATTTACACAATATCTTTCTACAAACCCAGCTCTACAAAGGATAATAGATGGAAAACTCCA
The DNA here is from genome assembly GCF_900095145.1 of Mus pahari. NCBI lineage: Eukaryota > Metazoa > Chordata > Mammalia > Rodentia > Muridae > Mus > Mus pahari. The sequence continues at coordinate 4,519,155 of NC_034599.1, read as the reverse complement.
ACACAAGGAGGGAAACTACAGCCTAGAAAAAGCAAGAAAATAATCTTCTATCAAGAAATCCAAAAAGAGATAGACACGCAAACATACTTCCACCTCTAACAACAAAAATAACAGGAAACAACAATCACTAGTCCTTAATGTCTCTTAACATCAATGGACTCAATTCCCCAATAAAATGACATACAGTAACACACTGGATACAAAAATATGACCCACCATTTTGCTGCATACAGGAAACACATCTCAGTAACAAAGACAGACTCTACCTCAGAATAAAAGGCTGGAAAAAAAAATCCAAACAAATGGTCCCAAGAAGCAAGCTGGAATAGCAATTTTAATATAAAAAAAATCAACTTTCAAACAAAATATATCAAAAAACATAAGGAAGGACATTTCATACTTATGAAAGGAAAAGTCTACCAAGACGAACTCTCAGTTCTGAATATCTATGCTCCAAATGCAAGGGCATCCATATTCATAAAAGAAACTTTACTAAAGCTCAAAGCACACATTGAACCTAACACAATAANAGTGGGAGACTTGAAAACCCCACTCTCATCAATGGACAGATCCTGGAAACACAAACTAAACAGAGACACAGAGACATAACAGAAGGTATGAACCAAATGGATTTAACAGATATATAGAACAATACATGTTACCTCATGGTACCTTCTTCAAAATTGACCATATAATTGGTCACAAAACAAGCCTCAACAAATACAAGAAAACTGAAATAATCCCATGCATCCTATCAAATCACTACAGACTAAGACCGGTCTTCAATAACAACAAAAACAAAAGAAAGCCCCATACACATGGAAGCTGAGCAACGCCCTACTCAGTGATAACTTGGTCAGGGAAGAAAGAAAGAGAAAGAAAGAAAGAAAGAAAGAAAGAAAGAAAGAAAGAAAGAAAGAAAGAAAGAAAGAAAGAAAGAAATTAAACACTTTTTAAAATTTAATGAAAATAAAGGCATAATATACTCAAACTTATGCGACACAATGGAAGCAGTGCTAAAAGGAAAACTCATAGCTCTGAGGGCCTCCAAAAAGAAAATGGAGAGAGCATACACTAGCAGCTTAACAGCACATCTGAAAGCTCTAGAAGAAAAAGAAGCAAATATACCCAAGAGTAGTAGACAGCAGGAAATAATCAAGCTCAGGACTGAAATCAAACAAATAGAAACAAAGACAACTATACAAAGCATCAAAAAAAAAAAAAAAAAAAAGATAGATAAACCATTAGTCAGACTAACCATAGGGCACATAGATAGTATCCAAATTCACAAACTCATAAATGAAATGGGAGATATAACACCAGAAACTGAGGAAATTCAAAAAAAATCATCAGATCCTACTACAAAAACCTATACTCAGCAAAACTGGAAAATTTGGATGAAATCGACAATTTTCTTTTTTTTCTTTTATTATATTTTCTTTATTTACATTTCAAATGCTATACCACAAGTTTCCTAAACCCTCTCCCCGCCCTGTTCCCTTACCCACCCACTCCCACTTCTTGGCCCAGGTATCAAAGTTAAATCAGGATCAAAAAAAAAAAAAAAAAAAACATATAACAGTCCCATAACCCCTGAAGAAATAGAAGCAGTCATTAAAAGTTTCCCAACCCATACCTATGGTCACTTGATTTTTGACAAGGGGGCTAAAGCCATCCAGTGGAAAAAAGACAGCATTTTCAACAAATGGTGCTGGCACAGCTGACAGCTATCATGTAGAAGAATGAGAATCAATCCATTCTTATCTCCTTGTACAAAGCTCAAGTGTAAGTGGATCAAAGACCTCCACATAAAACCAGAGACACTGAAATTGATAGAGGAGAAGTGGAGAAAAACCTCGAAGATATGGGCACAGGGAAAAATTTTCTCAACAGAACACCAATGACTTGTGCTGTAAAATCAAGAATTGACAAGTGGGACCTCATGAAATTGCAAAGCTTCTGTAAGGAAAAGACACTGTCAACAAGACAAAAAGGCCACCAACAGATTGGGAAAGGATTTTTACCAATCCCAAATCTGATAGAGGACTAATATCCAATATATA
>NC_034599.1:4513970-4515882 GCF_900095145.1 Mus pahari | reverse complement strand
ATAGGGAACTTTTGGGATAGTATTTGAAATGTAAATAAAGAAAATAACAATAATAATAATAATAATAATAATAATAATAAATTTTTTAAAAATTAAAAAAAAAGCAAGGACCCAAATTAACAGAATCAGAAATGAACTGGGAAACATTACAACAGACTCAACAGGAATTCAGAATAATATTAGGGAGAGGAAAAAGGAAAACTTGTACTGCATTATACTGGAAAACCTAAAAGAAATGGATGAATTTCTAGATTCACGAAAACCAAAATTAAATCCAAAAGAAGTGAAGAACTGAGGGAAGCGGGAAGCTCCCTGCAGGTCTTCTTCACCTTGTCTCCTCTCCAAATCTAATCCTGCATTCCCATCCCCAGCTCTGGAGCAGACCACTTGCTGTGCTTCCCCCTTCCTCTCTGCCCTCACCTCCAGGGCCTCACACAGATCTCCAAACTTCCTTCTCCCTAAGCATCCCATTATTTGAACCCCAACTCCAGCAGACATTCCATGAGAATCTGTGGGCAACTCTAGCCAGAGAAGCAGGCAACCTGTGGATCTTCGCCTCGCCTTCCTCTCCTCCAAATCCAAGCCCCTAGTGTCACCCCCCCCCAAAAAAAAAGTTTCCCAACCTGTTTATGTATCCAGTCTGTTATTCCCTGCCTTTTTATTGGGGAATTGAGTCCACTGATGTTAACAGATATTAATGAAAAGTGATTGTTATTTCCTGTTATTTTTGTTTTTAGAGGTGGAATTATGTTTATGTGGCTATCTTCATTTNGGTTTGTTGAAAGATTACTTTCTTGTTTTTCTAGGGTGTAGTTTCCCTGATTTGTGTTGGTGTTTTCCATCTGTTATCCTTCATAGGGCTGGATTTGTGGAAAGCTATTGTGTAAATTTGGTTTTGTCATGAAAGATCTTGGTTTCTCTATCTATGGTAATTGAAAGTTTTGCTGAGTATAGTAGTCTGGGCTGGCATTTATGTTCTCTTAATGTCGGTATGATATCTGCCCAGAATCTTCTAGCTATCATAGCCTCTGGTAAGAAGTCTGGTGTAATCCTGATAGGTCTTCACAGGGTCCCCATGCATGGAATATCGATTTTATACAAAGCTTAAGTCCAAGTGGATCATGCAACTCCACATAAAACCAGATACACTGAATCTAATAGAAGAGAAAGTGGGGAAGAGCCTTGAACACATGGGCACAGGGGAACATTTCCTGAACAGAACACCAATGGCTTATACTCTAAGGTCAAGAATTAACAAATGGTACCTCAAAAAAATTTAAAAGCTGCCATTTGACTGACATTGAGCAGAGTGCTTTACGCTGTGAGTGTCTAAAGGTCACCTGTGGAGACTGGGAAGGACTTTTAACAAGTGCATGGAATATACATAATTGCCCATTCTCAGCAAGCTGGGGTTTTTGAAGATGCCAAATGAGTGGCCTACATTTAAATGCTTTGCGAAACCAGAGAAACAGGAAATACAGGAAATAGGTATGCTTGGAGGAGGACTCATGGGGAGGAGGGACATGCTGGGCCTAGTATAAAGGAAACACTCAGGCTAACTGGAAAGGAGAAGAATGTAAAAAGAATATCGGCAGCATAATGAAACCTCAGTCAGAGAACTGAGTTAGAGAAACACAGCCATTCCACCTCAGTCAGAGAACTGAGTTAGAGAAACACAGCCATTTCACCTCAGTCAGAACTGAGTTAGAGAAACACACAGCCATTCCACCTCAGTCAGAGAACTGAGTTAGAGGAAACACAGCCATTCCACCTCAGTCAGAACTGAGTTAGAGAAACACAGCCATTCCACCTCAGTCAGAACTGAGTTAGAGAAAACACAGCCATTCCACCTCAGTCAGAAAACTGAGTTAGAGAAAACACAGCCATTCCACCTCAGTCAGAGAACTGAGTT
>NC_034599.1:4507752-4513495 GCF_900095145.1 Mus pahari | reverse complement strand
CTCAGTCAGAGAACTGAGTTAGAGAAACACACAGCCATTCCACCTCAGTCAGAGAACTGAGTTAGAGAAAACACAGCCATTCCACCTCAGTCAGAGAACTGAGTTAGAGGAAACACAGCCATTCCACCTCAGTCAGAGAACTGAGTTAGAGGAAACACAGCCATTCCACAGCAGAGAGTTAACACTCTACACAATGACAAGAATGAAGGCCAACAGGAGCAATGGCCACACTGCTAACAATTCACTCTGTGTACATACTTGTGTGCATGCATGTGTGTGCACGTGTATGTTTGTGTGTGTGCATAAGTGTGTGCAAATGTGTATGTGTTGTGCATATGTGTGTATACATTGTGCATATGTGTGTAGGTGCATGCTTTTGAACAGTGTGTGTGTGTGTGTGTGTGTGTGTGTGTGTGTGTTATACTTTTGGTAAGTACATTCTGTAGTCCAGGCTAGACTAGAAGTCAATATGTAGCCTGGGCTAGCCTCAAATCCATGCAGTCCTCCTAGCTTAGACTCCCAAAGGCTGGGATTAAAGATGTAAGCCACCAAGCCTGGCTTTGATGTTCTTTCTTACATTTAATTGAGAGATGTTGGTATATATAAGAAAAGAAAAGGAAGAGAAGAAGGTGAGCTACATGTTTTACACAGAGCCTTGAGATTTTTCCTCATCTAAAAGAAGCAAACTACATTTTGCTTCTTTATATCCACATGGATATTACTCAGTAGTCACACATGCACCTAGAAAATGTAAGTTTTGTTTATTAAAAGCACAAATGACTCAGTGATCTGTCAAAATTTACACACTATAATTCAGATGCAAAACAAAAGCAGAGTCCTCCTTTCTCTACAAATGCTGTGGGCTTCCTACAAAACACCCGTTCTGACATACGCCTGGAGGTGGGGTGGGGGCAGAACATCGAAATGCCAGTCAGAAGGAGCTCATTATCTTGTTTCAAAATGGCCTTCTTTTATTTAAAAGTCCATTTCAGGAAACTACCCAGCCAACTCAAAGTTCAGACTATCTACAGAGCTGTCATTCATGCCTCAAACAGGCCCTCACCTACTCTTGCAAGACAGTTTCTGGGAACAGAGTAAGGTTCATATGTACTCAGGGAGCCAGAGGGATGAGGGCTCCAATCCATGTGCAGTTGATACCCAGATGGTGTGGAGGAGTAAGATACACACCACAGCAACTTAATTTGGCTAGGTCCATCAACTTCTGTCTCTACTACATCTGTTTCTGTAACATTTAGATATTGCCTTAGCATGTCTGGTGGTTGTCATTACTAAATCTCCCTAGTGCAGCTCTGGCAGGTGCTTCAGATCTTCTGGACCAACTCTGTACTCTCGTTCAGGTAGGTCTCTGTATCAACCCACTGTTCTGTAGTCCCCTGTATGGCCACAGCAATGCCACTGTTATCTGATAAGCTACATGAATTCTAGATTTCCCTCCATACCACACACCTAAGGCAGTATTTAGCAAAGAAAATAAATTTCTGACTCTTTCTGCCTATACACACCCACTCACTGTTTCTCCTGCCTAAAGGCACTCCATTCTTTTTCTTAGGGAACTTCTCCTGAGGAAGGAGGCTATGAGCTGTCTCTGCTTTCACAAACCCCACCAATCCAGCTGTGATTTCTCCAACACTAAACCTATCACTTTCTGAAAGTCTTCTTTAAACTTCTGTAATAAACAGGTAGGCACATGTTAGCTTAGCTCTATAAACACCACCATTAGGTTTTATGACAATTGTGTCACCCTAAATGTTTCCCACATAGCTATTTACAATCTATGCCTTCTACATTCCCATGCTGTATCCTGCCATGGGAAGGAAGGTTTCCTTTCTAATATGTTGAATCAGGTCCATACTGGTTAAGAACAATTCACTTGAAGAAAACAGCTAAAAATCTATATATTACATGCAAAAATGAGCATATATAAATTATATTTATTTGTTGCAAAAACTTCCTCACCAAAACCTAGGAAATGTGGAGCCTCAATAACAAGAGTACTTTTTCCCAGGGGTCTTCAGTCCATGTGAAGATACAGCTGTGAGCACAGTGGAGTTTCCATTGCCCACTGAAGCAGGTGGCCAAACGAAATCTTCTACCCTCTCAATAAGTGAGGTCCTTTAGAAAAGAGCAAATTGGAGGTGAGCTAGACTTACAATTGTTCTAGACTTACAATCCAAGTGCTAGCTAGTCAAATACAGGCAAGGTCCTTTATAACCAGCATCTTACAGAACTAGCAACAGAAGCTACAGGATTCTTGTTGCTGGTCAAAAGACAGACTCTGAGTAGTATCTCTGGCCCTAGATGAAAATATGATATTTTGAGCCACTCTGAACTGCCTGAACAATCATTTGATTAATATCGGCTTTCTATTAAAGAACAGAGATGTCACTGCTCCTCCCACTTTAAGTTAATCAAAAGGGGCTTGCCAGTCATCTAGTTAGAAAAAAGTATAGCTCAAGGAAATTTGTCTCTTCTAGAAACTTTAAAAATAGAATAAATCTGTCCTAATATCAGTCATCTCAACCATCTCTTTATGTGATGTGTACTTTCACCCTTAGAGTATTTTACTTTCCTCTGACACATACCTAAATTCCACACTATGTCTGTGTGTTTCCTCTATATTCTCTTGACAAGAATCACAAAGGCTAGGGAGCCAAAGAGGGTACAAAGCAAGGTCCCAGGGACACAAGAATTACAAGAAAATAGCCTTCTGGGTTCAATAAGCAGGCACGGATGCTCACCAAAATACATGGGAGAACACTGACCACAAAACAAAGGCACAAACTCCTCAAAAGACCAAAACTGAGTTCAGATATAGGAATATCACAAATGCTGCACTCTATGGAAAAATGGGGCTTAACGTTTTACAGAATTTTATAAGCCATGAAATAAATAGTGCTTGTAAGTGATGTTACATATTGTTCAATCTGTGCTTCTGGAACAGATATATACAATATAATTTTAATCTTACCATACGTATTACCAGTGTCTTTGGCAACCTTGAACATCCTTTGTTTATTCTCTTTATTTAGTCCTCAATCTGTCTCCAAGTTTATTAAGCTTTTGAATATGAAACTAAATGAACAGCAATATTGGATTCCCCTCAATAAACTTGTTTGCACCTAGTTTATTTGGTTGTCTATCAATGCCATTTTTATTTATTTTTAGAACAAAATAAAGTCACCTGCTTTGAAATGAAGCTGACAGAAAAATCCATCTTAATCTGACTTAAATACAAAAAATTATGCAAATAACAATTCATTCTCATCAAATTCAAGACTGTCACAGAGTTAGAAGACAACCTGCACTAGAAACTCAGCTGTTACTCCTGCTTTCAATCCTCCTTCCTTTTGCTCATATTTCATTTGCCCTGGTTCTTTGCTACATTCTCAACAATTGGAAAGAGAATGCATTTATCATCTCACTTCCCAGACTATCACTACAATTCTTCCTGGCCAAAGGGATGTTGGGCATTGGGCTATGCAAAGACAGTCTGGTCTCCAGTCGAGCTGAGATGTTGAACCCCTGGACCCGGTGGTGATAATTCACCTACATGGGATGGAAGGAGTTCTCTCATGTCTCCTGGAACTCTGGCTCCGGTCAAAGTTACTGCCCCCTCAACCCCCACAAGAGAAGCACGGTTAGTAGTCATGTAGGCAGTCCCAAGCTTCTGACCTTCAGGCTAAACTCCTTCCCAGTTACCTAGCAACAGTAAGATAAAGCAGCCCACTATAAGAGGGGCCGTTTGGCCCCTCCTCACTCTCCTCTCTCACTTTCTTGCTCTTTCTCCCCTTACAGTTACTCTCCCCTCTCTCTTTGGCTTCTCCTCTCCTCTCTCCTCTCTCTTCCTCTCTCTCCCTCTTACTCTAGCTTTTCTTCTCTCTCTCTCTCTCTCTCTCTCTCTCATTCCACTTTGTCTCCTCTTGGCCATGGCTGATCTCTCTCTCTCTTTTACCTTCTCTCCTTTCTCCCTGCCTATCTATAATAAAGCTCTTTTTTGTTTTGTTTGTTTTTTAATCAGATATTTTCTTTAGTTACATTCCAAATGCTATCCTGAAAGTTAAACCATAGACAGTCTCTGCTCATCAAGGCCCTCTGAGCAGACACTCACCTGTGTGGGAGCCTCTCTCCCTCATCCCTCTCTCCCATAACCCCTGGTCTCAGGGGCCGCCCCTTGTCCACCCCTCATTGAGTGGGGTCAGAGGCTTAGATGTCCACCCAGGGCTGAGTGGAAAGTGTCTGGCAGCCCTCCTGTGTCCACCTGCTCAGAGCATAGGAAGAACTCTGGCCGGACGCAGGCTATCCTCCCTTCCCCTCCTTCCCCTATCCACTTTCAGTTCTCACAAAGGGAAATTTTTATTTTTCACAGAAAGACAAAGAGGTATGAAAAAAATGCTCACTGACACAGACAGTGCAGCCTAAACTAACAGAAGGTTAGTCTGTAGGCTCTGTTGTTCTAACAAATTATGGAGAAGATATAACAGTTGTTACTACAGAAATACATTAAACTACCTATAAAGGTGCTGAAGGAAAGTTCTTTGTCACTGACAACAGGTCTTTTTAGAGTAAACCTTCTACATCAGGCAGTTGGGAAAATAGAAGGAATTTTTTGTCAGTCTTAAAAGTATTTTTTGACCTGAGTGCATACCAAAGTGTTAAGAGTACTAAAATTGATGAAGAACATAATTCATTTGGATGATACATGTAAAAGCATATAAGTCAATAAAAAATGTTTATATATAAAGGAAGTACTTGAAAACAACAGTTTAGAAACAAAAACAATACAGTCTATTGCCACTGCTATTGGATGACTTCTACAACTCAATGAAGACCTACTGTTGAAGACAGTGCATCCTTAAGACACAGACCATGAGGAAATCAAGCTGTTACTGACCTAGAGGCTGCACACCTACTGAGGTGTATAGTTCTGGAAGGTGTTATGTGTGCTACTTGAGAAGAAAAGTTCTCAGTCTCATCCAGGTGTGAACCCTGTGACCTGCAGTAATGGCTGTTATAGCAAGATGTGCCCACTGGTACAATAGTGGCATGAATACCATAGGAGCAACCAATCATCTAAGTTCCACTCCACAAATTAAAACCTATGTTTGGCACCATTATTGAAACCAAGAACATGTGGCTAGACATGTCATATGCCTTAGGGGAGAAAATACTACTACTACTACTACTACTACCCTGTTAGATGTATATAGTATTAATCTGACTCCTAATTATTTATCATCATACTCATAGATTAGTATATCTATCAACCCTCATCAGAAAATCTTCTTTTTGTTGGAGTTGGCAGTTAACACAGAGAACCTCAACTGATCAGTGTTCAAAGGATAAGGGACCGTGAAATGCTCAGCCATACTGGGAGAGAGAGAGAGAGAGAGAGAGAGAGAGAGAGAGAGAGAGAGAGAGAGAGAATAAGTTTTCTTTAAGGGTGAGACCTCAACTAGGATGACAATGCTCCAGAGGAAGAGTACAAATTTATGAGTAGGGAGATTGTCTTAGTCAGGGTTTCTATTCCTGGACAAAACATCATGACCAAGAAGCCAGTTGGGAAGGAAAGGGTTTATTCAGCTTACACTTCCATACTGCTGTTCATCACCAAGGAAGTCGGGACTAGAACTCAAGCAGGTCAGAAAGCAGGAGCTGATGCAGAAGCCATGGAGGGATGTTCTTTACTGGCTTGCTTCCCCTGGCTTGCTCAGCCTGCTCTCTT
>NC_034599.1:4501029-4506641 GCF_900095145.1 Mus pahari | reverse complement strand
CAGAAGATCGTGAGTTGGATCCCAGAGATTGGACAGTTGGAGTTTAATTTTTGCTTTTGATTGTGACTATGCCCTGGTGTATTTTCCCTCTTGAAGAAAGAAGATATTTTATTGGAGTCCACATTTAAGAGACTTTGAATTTTTAAAAGACTTCGAATTTTAAAAGATATTAGATCTTTTAAAGGAATTGAACTTTTAATATTTAAAGACTGTGGGGCTTTTAAAGTTATTTAGATCTTGGGGATGAATAAGAAACTAAGGGTAGAGGCTTACTAGTGATGTGTTTGTGTGTCAAGTTGATAAGGGGTCACTTGTACTGGCTGGTTTTGTGTATCAACAGAGAAGTTATCACAGAGAAAGGAGCTTCAGTTGGGGAAATGCCTCCACGAGATCCAGATATAAGGCATTTTCTCAATTAGTGATCAAGGGGGAAGGTCCCATTGTGGGTGGGGCCATCCCTGGGCTGGTAGTCTTGGGTTCTATAAGAGAGCAGGCTGAGCAAGCCAGGGGAAGCAAACCAGTAAGAAACATCCCTCCATGGCCTCAGCTCCTGCTTCCTGACCTGCTTGAGTTCCAGTCCTGACTTTCTTTGGTGAACAGCAGTGTGGAATTGTAATCCAAATAAACCCTTTCCACTCCAACTTGCTTCTTGGTCATGATGTTTGTGCAGGAATAGTAACCCTGACTAAGACAGAGATTAATGTGATCAAAATAAACTATAGCAATTGCTCAAAGAACTAGTAAAAATGGAGGGTAGGAACCAAACAAAGATCCCTCAAGGTTGATGACCTAGATAACAAAATCAAATGTCTCCAGGTTTTATATTGTATGTAAAACTGCATTAGACACAGTAACACAGAAATTCAGTGTGCATCTTTGACAGAGTTTGCAGAAGTCACTGAGTAGAGGAAATGACTTTGTGTGCTGATCCTGTTGAAGACAGGAAAGGGAGAGCCAGACCTCCTGGGTTGTACAAACAGAGAGAAAAGAATGTTTGTGTTCTGTCTTCAAGACTAAACAATGAATCTCCTCTGTATGGGATGGTGATAAGCTGACCTCTCTCATGGGCTAGACAAAACTGAGGGACAGGCTTTCTCTTTGCTCACGACAGTTGTGCATGAGAAGGAAAAGTTCTAGTAGGCAAATACCCCATATTCCAAATCCTTGAACACTTAGAGAACTCTCAAAATTCTGAATGCAAAGGGAACATTCTTCCCAACCAGATGGAGCTATGGTTGAACCAACACCAAAAACAAATGTTCTGATTTTACTCAAAAAGATAAATGGAAGACTAGAATTTTATTCAACCTCCACTGCCTTTTCTGAGGTTAGCTGAATTACCTGTCCTAATCTATGAATTCCAGTAAGTTTTCCAACTGTAGGACCAAATCTTTTAAATATGAATGGAAAATATATCGGATGCAAGTCTCTACAGTTCTGTGGTCAGATGTGCAGCAAAGAACCCGAGAATGCAGCTCAGAAGTAGCACTTGCCTAGCATGCACAAAACACAAAGCCCTGCTTCAGTTTCTAGCACTGGGGACAAAAAGGGAGAGAGAGGGAGAGAAGGCAGGGAGAGAGGAAGGATCTGGAGCATAAAGAAAGAAGAAGGGAGAATGTGGGGATCTGGAGAGAGGCAAGAGCAAAATACTCAAGGATTTTTTAATAAAATAAATTCTTTTATCTATGTACAGATATTATAGTGGATACACATATCTCAACAATGAACTTAAAGTTGCTTGATATTAATTCATTATATATATGAATATATATTAAATTATATATTATATATAATTGAAATTATATAATATATATAATATATATAATATTTCAATTATATTATATATTTCAATTATTTTAGGTGTTTATTAAAGTTATTCTTATCCATCTGATATCCGTAAGATATTAGATATTACATAAACAAAGTTGAAATGTTTTAAACATATGAATTTTTAAAGGAAACTTTTACTTATTTTGAAGCACATATTTCAAAAACATGTTCAAATTCTATTTATAAAATACAATTATGTCATCTCTAAGTAAATACACTAAAATCAACCTAAAAATGTTTTAAACTTTTTATAATTTCAAGGTTAGTAGCTTTAGACTGCCTCTGTTTTGTCCTTATCAATTACAATCATCATTTTGTGAAGAGAAATAATTATGAGTTTAATGTTAGAGATGTTCTGTTGTCTGGTCAAACAGAGCTGGATATTGACAGTATCAAATACATCAGTGGGAAGGGCATCATATTAACATGCACAGTGGAGGCTAGAGAAGAAACACACTAGCCAACACTTGAACAGCATGACTAAAGCAAGATGGAGAAACAGCAATTTCCATTTAATAGGAGCTCAGATGTGTATTCTAGTTAGACATCTGCTCCAATCTTATTTCCTATGGTTCTGAGAAATTATCAGGCTGACTTCCTCCAATATGTGGACAAGGCACCCTGATGAATCCCACTGCTGCAAAAGCATTTGTCCTCGGAGATTACAGTCCTGCTTTTCAGAAGGTGGGTTTGTAGAGATCTTAAGAAAGTAAATGAAATCTCTAAGAACTTGAGAGAAAAATAACCCAAGGAGAAAAAAAGTGAGGTGAAACCTGCAGAAGCGTAGTCAAGTTTGCATTTCCCTAAGCAAATAACAAAAGTATGTTTTATAAATTAAACAACAGACTCGGCAAACCGTGGGATCCCAAATCCACATCTTTCAGAAAAGCTTGCAGCTCCAGTTCAGAGCTGGTCTCTGGTGGCAAGCTGGCAGCTTCCATACATCCCCTCTGCTCCTTCCCTCTGTGTCTCAGAGCCTTGTCCTCAGCTACTGCCTTTCCTCTACCCTACTCTTTTCTTATGCCTTTTGTAATAAAACTGGAACATAGCCATGCTGATTGAAAAGAATCTATTTATGTGATTTACAGTCATCCCCTTCCTGTGTCCAAAATATGGTCCTTCTCGTGGCTTCAGACAATCAACCAAGGTCCCTTGAGCTATCGTTAAACCCATTCCCTGTCTCTTGTGTATGCTTTTGACCCAGTTGATCTCCTTGAACCTTACATCTTCTCTTCTTTTCAGATTCTACTCAGGTTATATTCTATTAACAACATAATATCAAAATGTCTTGTCTGTCCTACTACTGGGAGCAAATGACACAGGACTTTTTTGTTTACCATGTAACTTATCTGTGTCATGAACCAACTCCCAAAATTGCAATTAACAATCACGTAAAATCAGAAAACTGTGAGAATGATTCACTGGATTTATTGTTAAAACTAAACAACCATTAATTGAGTACCTAAAGTGAAGTGGCAAGGCTGCAGAAGCAACTTAGCTTTTGGGACAGGGCCCCTTCCAGGCCTTCATCTTCAGCCAGGAAGCAGAACTGAGCTCCAGACATCAGCACACTTTTCCCACCAAAGGACAGATGGCCTCCAGGGAGGGCTCTGACCTCCAGAGCAGGTGAGAGCACCATCGTGTATCCCGGGACCCTCAGAGATGAGTCTGCAAAGGAGAGCGTGTAGTCCTCAGAAGCAACATAGCTTCTGGGACAGGGCCCCTTTCCAGCCTTCAACTTCACCCAGGAGGCAGAGCTAAACTCCAGATCTCTGTGCACCTTCCCTGCAAGAGGAGAGCTTGCCAGCAGGGAGTACTCTGACCTCTGAGACACAGGAGAGAGTTGGACACCCAGGAGTACTGACAGAGGTTAACAGAATCAAAGGAGGAACAAACTCCAGCCAGAGATCTCTATAACAAATAAAACCAGAGATTCCCAGATGGCAAAAGACAAACATAAGTATCTTACTAACAGAAACCAAGGCCACTCACCATCATCAGAATGCAGCTATCCCACCACTGCGAATCCTGGATACCCCCAAAACACCCAAAAAGCAAGAATCAAATTTAAAATTATATCTCATGTTGCTGGTAGACGATTTTAAGAGGGTTATTAATAACTTACTTAAAGAAATACAGGAGAACCTGGCTAAACAGGTAGAAGGTTGTAAAGAGAAAACACAAAATCCCTTAAAGAATTACAGGAAAACACAACCAAACAGGTGATGGGATTGACGAAACCACCCAAGATTTAAAAAGGAAAGTAGAAACAATAGAGAAAACACAAAGAGAGACAACACTGGAGATAGAAACCCTAGCAAAGAAATCAGGAACCATAAATGTGAGCATCAGCAACAGAATACAAGAGATGGAAGAGAGAATCTCAGATGCAGAAGATTCCAAAGAGAACGTGGACACAACAATTAAAAAAAAAAAAAAGAAAAATCCAAGAAGATCTTAACACAAAAATTCCAAGAAATCCAGGACACAAAGAGAAGACCAAACCTTCAGATAAGAGTAGATGAGAATGAAGATTTTAAACTTAAAGGGCCAATAAATATCTTCAACAAAATTATAGAAGAAAACTTCCCTAACCTAAAGAAACAGATGCCTATGAAGATAGAAGACGCCTACAGAACTCCAAATAGACTGGACCAGAAAAGAAATTCCTCCTGGCACATAACAATCAGAACAACAAATGCACTAAATAAAGACAGAATATTAAAAACAATAAGGGAAAATGGTCAATTAACATAAAAAGGCAGACCTATTGCAATTACACCAGACTTCTCACCAGAGACTATGAAAGCCAGGAGATCCTGGACAGATGTTATACAGATGCTAAGAGAACACAAATGCCAGCCCAGGCTACTATACCCAGCAAAACTCCCAATTACCATAGATGGAGAAACCAAAGTATTCCATGACAAAAGCAAATTCACACAATATTTTTCCATGTATCCAGCCCTTAAAAGGATAATAAAGGGAAAACTCCAACACAAGGATGGAAATAATGCCCTAGAGAAAGCAAGAAAGTAATTTTTCAATAAACCTAAAAGAAGTCAGCCACAAGAACAGAATCCCAACTCTAACAACAAAAATAACAGGAAGCAACAATAACTTTTCCTTAATATCAATGGACTCAGTTCCCTAATAAAAAGACATAGACTAACAGACGGGCTACACAAACAGGACCCAACATTTTGCTGCTTACAGGAAACCCACCTCAGGGAAAAAGACAGACACTACCTCAGAGTTAAAGGCTGGAAAACGATTTCCCAAGCAAATGATGTGAAGAAAAAAGCTGGAGTAGCCATTCTAATAACAAATAAAATTGACTTCCAACCCAAAGTTATCAAAAAAGACAAGGAGGGGCACTTCATACACGTCAAAGGTAAAATCTACCAAGATGAACTCTCAATTCTGTATATCTGTGCTCCAAATGCAAGGGCAGCCACATTCATTAAAGAAACTTTAGTAAAACTCAAAGCACATATTGCACCTCACACAATAATAGTGGGAGACATCAACACCCCACTCTCACCAATGAACAGATCCTGGAAACAGAAACTAAACAGAGACACATGGACACTAACAGAAGTGATAAAACAAGTGGATTTAACAGATTTCTACAGAACATTTATCCTAAAACAAAAGGATATACGTTCTTCTNAGCACCTCATGGTACCTCCTTCAAAATTGACCATATAATTGGTCAAAAAACAGGCCTCAACAGATACAAAATTGTTGAAATTATCCAATGTATCCTATCAGATCACCAC
>NC_034599.1:4492030-4494622 GCF_900095145.1 Mus pahari | reverse complement strand
GTTCCTCAGAAAATTGGACATAGTACTACCGGAAGATCCAGTAATACCTCTTCTGGGCATATACCCAGAAAATGTTCCAACTGGTAATAAGGACACATGCTCCACTATGTTCATAGCAGCCTTATTTATAATCACCAGAAGCTGCAAAGTACCCAGATGTCCCTCAATAGAGGAATGGATACAGAAAATGTGGTATATTTACACAATGGAGCACTACTCAGCTATTAAAAACAATGAATTTTTGAAATTCTTAGGCAAATGGATGGATCTGGAAGATATCATCCTTAGTGAAATAACCCAATCTCAAAGAACACACATCATATGCACTCACTGATAAGTGGAAACTTAGACTACCCAAGATACAATTTGCAAAACACATGAAACTCAGGAAGAAGGAAGACCAAAGTGTGGNTACCTCATTCCTCCTTAGAATAGGGAACAAAATCCCATGGAAGGAGTTACAGACACAAAGTTTGGAGCTGAGACAAAAGGATGAACTGTCTAGAGACTGCCGCACCTGGGGATCCATCCCATAATCAGCCACCAAATGCAGACACTATTGCATGTGACAGAAAGATTTTGCTGACAGGATTCTTGTATAGCTGTCTCTTGTGAGTCTATGCCAGTGCCTGGCAAATACAGAACTGGATGCTCACAGTCATCTAGTGGATGGAACACAGGTTCCTCAATGGAGGTGCTAGAGAAATTACCCAATTAGTTGAAGGGGTCTGCAACCCTATAACGTTAACAACAATGTGAACTAACCAGTACCCCCAGAGCTCATGTCTCTAGCTGCATATGTAGCAGAAGATGGCCTAGTTGTCCATCATTGGGAAGAGAGTTCCCTTGGTCTTGCAAACTTTATATGCCCCAGTACAGGGGAATGCCAGGGCCTAGAAGCAGGAGTGGGTGGGGTGGGAAGTAGGGGAGGGTAGAGGGGACTTTCAGGATAGCATTTGTTATGTAAATGGAAACAATATCTAATAAAAATATTGTTAAAAAATAAAGTTTCTGTTCATCCAAGGGAGTAATCAGGAGGGCAGGGAGACACCTATGGAATGGGAGAGACACCTATGGAATGGGAGAGACACCTATAGAATGGGAGAGACACCTATGGAATGGGAGAGACACCTATGGAATGGGAGAGACACCTATAGAATGGGAGAGACACCTATAGAATGGGAGAGACACCTATAGAATGGGAAAGACACATATGGAATGGGAGAGACACCCATGGAATGGGAGAGACACCTATAGAATGGGAGAGACACCTATGGAATGGGAGAGATACCTATAGAATGGGAGAGACACCTATAGAATGGGAGAGACACCTATAGAATGGAAGAGACACATATGGAATGGGAGAGACACCTATGGAATGGGAGAGAATCTGTACCAGCAACACTCTGGCTTGGGGCTCATATCTAGAATTCACTAAGAATCATAGAAACTAAATACCAAGGAAATAAAACTGCCAATCAACAAATGAGAAAACGAGCTGAATAGACACCTTGAGAAGATGGGAATAGAAATGGCTAATAAATGTTGAAAAAAGTGTTCAAGATCCCTAAAATGCTATCAAAGAGAGTACACAAATTAAAACTACTTCAAAATAGTGTCTCACTCCAGGAAAAATGGCTGCCATCAAACAATTTGGCAACAAATGATAGAGATGATGTAGAAATAAAGGAACTTTATCCTTCTTAGAAGGGGGAACAAAATACCCATGGAAGGAATTAAAGAGACAAAGTGTGGAGCAGAGACTGAAGGAATGACCATCCAGAGACTGCCCCACCTGAGGATCCATCCCATATACAATCACCAAACCCAAACACTATTGTGGATGCCAACAAGTGCTTGCTGACAGGAACCTGATATAGCTGTCTCCTGAGAGGCTCTGTCAGTGCCTGACAAACACAGAAGTGGATTCTCACTGCAATCCATTGGACTGAACAGAGGGTCCCCAGTGAAGGAGCTAGAGAAAGGACCCAAGAAGCTGAAGGGGTTTGCAGCCCCATAGGAGGAACAACAATATGAACTAACCAGTACTCCCAGATCTCCCAGGGACTAAACCACCAACCAAAGAGTACACATGGTGGGACTCATAACTTTAGTTGCATATGTATCAGAGGATGGCCTTGTGGGTTATAAATGGAAGGAGATGCCCTTGGTCCTGTGAAGGCTTTATGTCCCAGTGTAGGGGAATGCCAGGGCCAGGAAGTGTGAGTGGGTGGGTTGGTGAGCAGAGGGAGGGGGTAAGGAGTAGTGGGAAGGGGTTTTCAGAGGGGAAACCAGGAAAGGGAATAACATTTGAAATGTAAATAAAGAAAATGTCTAATAAAAATTAAAAAGTGTTAAAATAAAAAAAGGAACTTAAAAAACTAACTAAATAAAGTGAAGTGGCTTGAAGAAAGAACAAAAGGGAGGAAGGAGGAAGGAAGGAAGGAAGGAAGGAAGGAAGGAAGGAAGGAAGGAAGGAAGGAAGGAAGGAAGATGAAAAGAAGAGTTGAGAAAGGAAAGGAAAGGAAAGGAAAGGAAAGGAAAGGAAAGGAAAGGAAAGGAAAGGAAAGGAAAGGAAAGGAAAGGAAAGGA
>NC_034599.1:4484869-4492015 GCF_900095145.1 Mus pahari | reverse complement strand
GGAAAGGAAAGGAAAGGAAAGGAAAGGAAAGGAAAGGAAAGGAAAGGAAAGGAAAGGAAAGGAAAGGAAAGGAAAGGAAAGGAAAGGAAAAGAGAAATACACCCAGATGAGAGCTGAAATATTCAATCACTACAATCATGTCTTTACAAGCTGACACATCTGGATAGCTGATGTTCATTTACATTTTGTTCTGCATTCAGTTTTGCGTAAAAGTAGCCACATCTCCCATTTAAATTCACTTTATGTTTTCTGCAAGAGAAAGGCATGGAGCAGTCTATAATTCACTTTGTATATGTTCTTTAAATCAGCTCCTACTTAACTGGCTCAACTCACCATAGTAATCAAAAGTTTGCTTTCCTGGGTCAAGGCCAGTGATGTCAGCTGTTAGTAGGCATGTGTGCCTGCTCCTCTTCCCAACACTTTGAACGTGTACCAAACAAAATAAGTTCTGTATCCTCTTCAATCCGCTGTGCAGATTGTTTTTATGTAATTAATGTGTAATCTAATTAAATATTATGTAACTGAGTGTGGAAAAAAAGAAGGTGACAGAATATATGTGACATGGAGGCAGATAGGGCGAGGCAGAAAGGGGGCTGGCTCACAAAGAATGGGGTCTGGTCCACAGGGATAGGGAACAACAGGAGAGCAAGAGAGTGAGTGAGAGGTGTCCAGAGTAGAATCAACAGAAGGAATGAAACTGCCTTGATAAACTCATCACTTTGTAGGCTGATATTGTAATTACCATATTTAATTGCAAATCTTAAGAAATAAATATATAAACCATGGAAATGTGAAAATAAAAAGGGAAATAGTTCTTCTCAGCAACATATTAACTACTTTGGCAAAGCTCAATAGAATTGAAGGTACAATTGCTGCTGAATTTGTCGTATGAAAGGCAAGTTTAAATAACAGGAAAAAAATTGGCAAAAATCTAGAAAATTTGTCATCCCAAACATACTATCATGTACATAAACTGTGGCTTAGCTTATGAAAAGAAGAAATCGAGATGCCAAATGCTGCATTGTAGGTAAGATTTATGGAAGCAACTGAAACAGGGACCATTGTCACCCAAACTATGTGCTCTTCCCATGGACCCTGCAAGAAGCAGAGCACCTTTTCTAGACTAAGCACTAGCAAACAGAAGTGGGTTTGCTTCCCTGAGGCTTTATCAATTATTACAGAAAACTGGTGGGCTGCTCTGGGTCTCGTTTTGAGGGAACTGGCATAGATGGGGAAGAATAAAAGAGCAAAAACTCCTTTCTCTTTAAAGAACTAGCTGGATACAAAGAGTACTGGAAGGTATTAAACATATAGCTATGGGAGAAAAGACATCAGCGGTCTGCCAGAGCACAGGACTCTGAATGATATAATATTGACATGCCAGGCAATTTGTGCCCACTGGTGCAAGCAGCCATGATACTTTTAGGACTAACCAACCACATTGTGTATAGAAGTGAGCCCTGATCCCCCCCAGAAGGAGTTCATGTCCTGTACTGTAAACATGATCAAATACCATGACTGGGGAGATCATAGGCCCTAGGGAGGGGAGTCTACTGGTATTGTTTCACTAAATAATCCAGTCATCAAGCTTACCTTCCTAATGTATATTTATACCTATAGATTGGCTCTGCCTTCAACATTGGTCAGAGAAGCTTCTTTTTGCAGGGAGCAGTGATTACTACAAATACTTAAAAATATCTGTATATTTTTAAAAATAAAAATATACAGATACTGAGAAAACATGTGTGTAGTGTTAGCTGTAAATAAGAATATATATATATATATATATATACATATCTATGTATATACATATATACATATATAGATACATACACACATATATACATAACAAATATATGGATATAAGTATCAGTGATATAGAAATAGAGATAGATATCCCACCATCTAAGCCTCAGAGAACATTGCAGAAGAGTGGACAGAGAGCTGGAATATAAAGGGGAGCACTATGAAATATTGTTTTCTAAACATAAACAGCCCAGGCTACTATATGCAGCAAAATTCTCAATTACCATAGATGGAGAAAGCAAGATATTCTATAATAAAACCAAATTTACATAGTTTATTTCCACAAATCCAGCCCTACAAAGGAAAATAGGTATAAAACTCCAACACAAGGAGGGAAACTACACTGTAGAAAAAGCAAGAAAGTAATCTTCTTTCATCAAACCCAAAAGAAGATAGCCACACAAACACAAAAATAACATCAAAAATAACAGGAAGAAACAATCACTATTCCTTAATATCTCTTAACATCAATGGATTCAATTCCCCAATAAAAAGACATAGAATAGTATACTGGATATGTAAACAGGACCCAGCATTTTGCTTCATACAGGAAATGCACCTCAGTGTCAAAGACAAACACTACCTGAGTAAAGGGATAGAAAACAATTTTCAACGCAAATGATCCCAAGAAACAAGCTAGAATAGTCATTCTTATATCGAATAAAATAAACTTTCAACCAAAGTTATCAAAAAGGATAAAGAACACTTCATACTTATCAAAGGAAAAATCTACCAAGAAGAACTCTCAAGTCTGAACATTTATGCTTCAAATGCAAGGGCACCCACGTTCATAAAAGAATGAGCTCTACCAAAGCTCAAAGCACACACTGTACCTTGACCAATAATAGTGCGAGACTTTAACACACCACTCTCATCAATGGACAGATCATGGAAACAGAAACTAAACTGAGACACACTGAAACGAACAGAAGTTATAAACCAAATGGATTTAACAGCTATCTATAGAACATCCTAAAACAAAAGAATATAACTTTTTCACAGCACCTCATGGTACCTTCTCCAAAATTGACCATATATTCAGTCACAAAATAGGCTGCCACAGATACAAGAATATTGAAATAATCCCATGCTTCCTATCAGATCACCATAGACTAAACTGGTCTTCAATAGCAACAAAAACAACAGAAAGCCCACACACACATGGGAGCTGAAAATACCCCACTCAGTGATAACTTGGTCAAGGAAGAAATAAAGAAAGAAATTAAATACTGTTTAGAGTTGAATGAAAATGAAGGCGCATCATATCCAAACTTATGGGACACAATGTAAGTAGTACCAAGAGGAAAACTCATAGATCTGAGGACCTTCCAAACGAAACTGGAGAGAGCATACACTAACTATCAGCTTAACAGTACACCTGAAAGCTCTAGGACAAAAAAAGCAAATAAACCCAAGAGGAGTAGACAGCAGGAAATACTCAAACTCAGGGCTGAAATCAACAAAGTAGAAACAAAAAGAACTATACAGAGAATCAACAAAACCAGGAGCTGCTTCTTTAAGAAAATCTATCCTTCCTTCGTTCCTTCCTTCCTTCCTTCCTTCCTTCCTTCCTTCTTCTTTCTTTCTTTCTTTCCTTCTTTCTTTTCTTTTTCTTTGTTTTGTTTTTTTTTTATCAAATATAATCTAACAGGAGTCAAACTGAAAGAGGAAACTTCAGTCAAAGAAATGTCTTCATCAGATTGTCTTGTAGGAAAAAGATCATCGATTATTTTTTTGACTGATGATTTACTATTGCAAATGCCATCCCTGAACAGCTGGAATAAAAGATCAGTCGCACAACATAGTAATGCTATTCCTACATGACCTCTTCTTCGGTGCCTGCCTCAAGGTTCATGTTTGATTTTCTATCCTGACTACCATTCATAATGTACTGTAAGAGATGATGAAATAAACTCTTTCCTCTCAAAAATAAAAAAAGAAGTTAGACTCCAGAAAACCAAATGACCCTACTAAAAAATGGGGTACAGAGCTAAACAAAGAATTCTCAACTGAGGAATACCGAATGGCTGAGAAGCACCTAAAGAAATATTCAACATTCTTAGTCATCAGGGAAATGCAAATCAAAACAACCCTGGGAGTCCACCTCACACCAGTCAGAATGGCTAATATCAAACATTCAGGTGGCAGCAGATGCTGGCAAGGATGTGGAGAAAGAGGAACATTCCTCCATTTTTTATGGGATTGCAAGCTAGTACAACCACTCCAGAAATCAGCCTGGTGGTTCCTCAGAAAATTGGACCCAGCTATGCCACTCCTGGGCATATACCCAAAAGTTACTCCAACATATAACAAGGACACATGTTCCACTATGTACATAAGAGCCTTATTTTATAACAGCCAGAAGCTGGAAAGAACCCAGATGTCCTTCAACAGAAGAATGGATACAGAAAATGTGGTACATTTACACAATTCAATATTACTCAGCTATTAAAAACAATGACTTCACAAAATTGAGGCAAGTGGATGGAACTATAAAATGTCCTGAGTGAGGTAACAGTCACAAAAGAACACATATGGTATGCACTCATTGATAAGTGAGTATTAGTCCAAAAGCTTTGAATACCCAAGATACAATTCACAGACCACATGAAGCTCAAGAAGAAGGAAAACCAAAGTGTGGATGCTTCAGTCTTTAGAAGGGGAAACAAAATATTCAGGGGAGAGAATACATACACAAAGTGTGGAGTAGAGACTGAAGGAAAGGTCATCCTGAGACTTTCCCATATATAGTCACCAAACCAAGACACTATTTTGAATGCCAAGAAGTGTTTGCTGACAAGAGCCTGATATAGATGTCTTCTGAGAGACTCTGCCAAAGCCTGACAAGTACAGAGGCAGATGCTCACAGCCAACCACTGGACTGAGCATGGGGTCCTCAATGAAGGAGTTAGAGAAAGGACTGAAGGAGCTAAAGGAGTTTGCAACCCCATAGGAAGAACATCAATAACAACCAACCAGACCCCCAAGAGCTCCCAGGGACTAAACCACCAACCAAAGAGTATGCATGTAGGGACCCTTGGCTCCAGTCACATATGTAACAGAGAATGGCCTTGTCTGGCATCAATGGGCAGAAAAGCCCTTGGTCCTGTGAAGGCTCAATGCCCCAGTGTAGGGGAATGCCAGTGTGGGGAGGCAGGTATGGGTGGGAGAGTGGGGGAAGACCTTCATAGAAGCAGAGGGAGGGTAGATGGGGGGTTTTGGAGAGGAAACCAGGGAAGGGGATAACATTTGAAGTGTAAATAAAGAAAATATCTAGTAAAAGAACAAAAACAACAACAAAAAAACTCAAGCAGTAGCACTCTGGAAATCAATCTGGTAGTTTTTTTTAAAAAATTGGAATTAGTTCTACCTGAAGACCAGATGTACTCCTGCTACATGCAAGGTGTA
Source organism: Mus pahari (assembly GCF_900095145.1). NCBI lineage: Eukaryota > Metazoa > Chordata > Mammalia > Rodentia > Muridae > Mus > Mus pahari. The sequence goes on along the minus strand of NC_034599.1, from coordinate 4,486,801 downwards.
CTTACTTGTATTATGAATGCTATTATGTTCCCACAAAAGCCGCTTGCAAGAGAGTATCTGCAGGTTGCTTTTGGGTTTCTGCCTCTAGTTGATTCTGATTGGTAAATATAGTTGCCAGCAACCAAAAACTGGGGAGGACAGAGTCAGGATTTTAGGATTTCCCAGGCTTGGTACCCAGAGAAGGAAAAAAGAGAGATGTCATGCCTGAGAAGAGTGCAGGTCAGAGACAGAGCCACCATATAAAGGGGCCAGGAAAGCACAGCCCAGAGAGATGCTCAATTGGGTCAGAAGTTGCCAAGATGGAGAACATAAATTGGTAAGTAACTCAGAATTATCAGCAGAAGGTAGATTCTCAAAGCAGGGAGGCTATGCAGCTGCCCAGCTATTGTGCTATATATGGCATATTAAAATATAAAGGTTGTATGTGTATCTTTCATTCAGGAACAAAGACAATTGAAGTAAAAAGTAACCCCATGCTGGGATTTATTAACTAATACATTCTACAAGGACACGTGTTCCACAATGTTCATAGAAGCTTTACTCATAAGAGCCAGAAACTGGAAACAACCCAGATATTCTTCAACTGAAGAATGGATACAGAAAGTGTGGTTCATTTATACAATGAAATATTGTTCAACTACTAAAAACAAGGACATCATGAATTTTGCAGACAAATGTACTGAACTAGAAAATACCATCCTGAGTGAGTTAGCCCAGACCCAAAAGGGCATGCATGGAATGTATTCACTATAAGTGGATATTAGTCATAAATTGCAGAATACCCATGATACACCCTGTGGGGCAATGGGCTATGCACAAACAGCCTGGTCTCCAATTGAGCTGAGGTCTTGCATCCCAGTAGGACCCAGTGGTGATAATTTTCACCTACATAGGATGGAAGGAGTTCCCTCATGTCTCCTGGACCCCTGGCTCCTATTGAAGTTACCGCTCCCATGGCCCCCACAGGAGAGGCTGGTGGCTAGCAGTAGACAATTCCCCATGCTTCTGGACTTCTGGCTAGACCCCTCCCCACACTTACCTAGCAACAGCAAAGCTGCCCCGGGGCCCCTATTCTGTTCTCAGCTCCTCTGCCATATCCATCGTGCGATGCCAGAGACTGAGAACCTGGTACCGGGGGCTGCCCCTTGTCCACTCCTGCCGTGTGGGGTCAGTGGCTTCACACAGTGCCACAGACTACCTCCTTTTTGGGGGTCTCCTATCTGTGTGGAACGGGTCTCTGGTGGCAGGCTCGCATGTATTCAGCGGATTGACAAACAGACCAACATGAGAGTAGAATCTGAGTGTATTTTTCTAATTTGAGCATTAAACTTTTAATACAAACAAACAAGAAAAGCTGGGCAGGATACAGACATAGACACAAAACAAAGGATTGTATACATCAAAAGATGGCAGAGGGACCAGGCAGCCTAAGGAGGAAGCCAGGTGTCAATTGTTAACCCACCACCACCAGGGATTCCCAGTAAATCCTTGATTATGCTGCTCTTTTGGGCCTGGGGGGGGGGAATGTTTCAGGGGGATTTAAAACCCACCTTTTTGCCAGGCCAATGTGTATTCCCTGACCTCAGTAATCACTCTGCAGACTAGCCCTGAGCTATGCTGGCTCTGTTCTTTGTAATGTCTAATTAGTTTCACTGTCTCTACTAGAAGTAAATTTGAATGTTAATGAATAGGTAACCTTCTCACTGAATCCTACTGAATTCTAAGCTCATAGGCTTCATACTGGTGGAGGCTCACCTATGATAAAATTTTATTTTTAGGCCTTTCCCGCCCAAGGAGGGGTGTTCGCCTGGNAGCAGTCCCCAGGCTGATCCGGCACCCAGAACCTTTCCCCGCCCGAGGAGGGATGTTCGCCTGGGAGTAGTCCCCCGGCATCCAGCGCCTTTCCCCACCCGAGGAGGGGTGTGCGCCCGA
>NC_034599.1:4474466-4484858 GCF_900095145.1 Mus pahari | reverse complement strand
GGAAACTTTCGGGATAGCATTTGAAATGTAAATAAAGAAAATAATAATAAAAAAAAAGAAAAAAATTTTATTTTTAAAGGCACTTATAATACTGAAATAGAGCATACACCATACTAACATGTGGATAGGGTTTGAGTATATGGGTTATTGGAATGCCAAGGCTCCAGGAGGCTGAGTTTCCTTGAAACTCTTTTGCCTCGGGACTGCTTCCAGGTTTCCAAACTCTAATGCTAGTCACTACTGAAGTGGGTATGGCATATGCCCACCCATGGCCACATGGAAAGCCCAGAGCACTGAAACTCTGGTCAGACACTGGCTCTCTCCCTCCCCTCTTCCCCTACACCCACAGGCTCACAACACCCCACAGACTAAAAAAAGTTAAAAAAGAAAGGCCCAAAAGAGAATGCTTGAATCACAGTTAGAATAGTCATAAGAGACAGAGGGAGTGAAAAAAATGGGTGGGAGAGGGGTAGGAGATGGGAATTGGGGATGGGTCAGTTATAGGGAAAAACAGGAGAGAGGCCCAGAGGGCCAGGAGTATGAATAGAAATCTGTGCTGCTGGGGGTCAGGGTGGTGGGGAGAATCTCTAGGAAGTCCCAGAGGCATGAGATGGGGGTAGCTCCCAGGAATCAATGCAGGTGACCTTAGTCAAGATGCCTAACAGTGGGGACATGGAACAAGAACAGGCCACCTCCTGTAGCAAGGCAGGACACCCAGTGGAAGGATAAGGACACCAAACTACCCACAAAACCTTCAACCCAAATTTTGTCATTTCAATAAGAAATGCAGGGACAAAGATGAAGCAGAGACTGAAGGAATGGCCAACCAATGAGAAGCCCAACTTGAGACCCATCCCATGGACAAGCACTAATCACTGACATTATCAATTATACTCTGTTATGCAGATGTGAACCTAGTATAACTGTCCTCTGAGAGGTTCTACTCAGCAGCGACTGAAATCGATGCAGATACCCACAGCCAAACATTGGACATAGGTTGGGGACTCTTATGGAAGAGTTGGGGGAAAGATAGAAGACCCTGAAGGGTATGGGAATTCCACAGGAAGATCAACAGAGTCAACTAACCTGGACCGCCTGGGAGATCTCAGAGACTGAGCCACCAACCAAAGGTCATATACAGGTTGAAATGAGGCCCCAGGGACATATGTAGCAGATAGCTTAGTCTTCATGGCTGCCTTGTCTGGCCTCAGTAGGAAAGGATGCTCCCAATCTGGCAGAGACTTGATGTGCCCAGGTGGGGAGATACCCTTGGAAGCCCTACCCTCTCAAGAGGAAAAGGGGAGGGGAGATGGGGGAGGGATTCTGTGAGGGAGGGAACCAGGAATAGGAACAGCATTTGGGATATAAATAAATAAATAATTAATTTTTTTTTTTAAAAAGGGAGGGGGGACAATTCAGTTGTTAACCTTTACCCTACTGGCCAGGTTTCCATTCATTCATTCGTTCATTCATTCATTCACTCACTCACTTTTTAATGTAATTAGATAAAACAGAAACTATCACATAGAAGTTGGACAAGAAAAACCAATAGAAGTAAAAGATCCCAAGATAAGGCATAAGAATCAGAAACTCACTTGCTTGCACACTCAAGAATCCCATAAAAACATAAAATTAGAATATGTACACAGAGGACCTGCTACAGACTTGTGCAGGCTCTGAGATTCCTGTTCCAATCTCTGCTCTTGCTGATGTAGAGGCCTTGTTTTCTTGGTGTCTTCCATCCCTCTGGCTCTTAGATTCTTTTCACCTCCTACTCCGTGGCTTCCCTGAGCTCTGAGAGGAAGGATTTGATGGAGACAATCTATTTAGCCTGTGTTCCAAGGAATCTCAGTCTCTGAGTAACATCTGTTTGTGAGTCTCTGTATTTGTTCCCAGCTGCTGCAGGAGGAAGTTTCTCTAATGATGGGTGAATGGGGCACTAATCTGTGAGTATAGCAGAATATTATTAGGCGTCATTTTACCACTACATTTTTTTTCTTTTTTCTGACCGGTAGTACTTGATGTTGCTCTAAGTTCCTAGGCTATCTAGTCTTAGATTCTTGGTCACCCAAGCAGTGTCAGGTATTGGTTCCATGAGTGGACCTTAAGCCAAATCATTTCTTGACTGATTATTCTCACAAGCTTTATGCCACCATTGCACTAACACTTGCATATCGTGCAAGCAGGACACCACTGTAGATCAATGGGTTGGTAGCTGGCTTGATATTTATGTTTTCCATTCAGAGAGTACAGAGTATACTCCTGTGCCAAATATGCTGGAATATAAGGTTCTGTATAGGTACAGGGTCAACATCTCTATTACACAAATAGTTGTATAAATGGCTTCTATTTCTATAAGTTGCTGGATGAAGCCTCTCTGATAATTGGGCTAGGTACCAATCTATAAGTATACCAGAAAGCATTATGGATCATTTTCGATCCTAGGTCTCTGGACTATCCTCCTTCTGGGTCCTGGCCTTCCAATAAGTGTGAGGGGTGGTCTTCCTCTCATGACATGGGTCTCAAGCCGGTTGGCCACTCCCACATATTCTATACCACCGTTAACCCAGCACATCTTGAAGGCAGGTCAAATTATAGGTCAAAGGTTTTGTGACTGGGTTGTTGTCCAAATCCCTTCACTGGAGCCTTGCCTAATTATAGGAGATGGCTGGTTCAGGCTCCATATCCCCCATTGCTAGAGTCTTAGCTAGGGTCACCCTCATAGAAATTCCTGAGAGTTTCCACTGCACTAAGTTTCTAGCTTGTCCCAGAGATACACCCTAGTTCCCATTGGCTTTCCCAGTAATCTCTCCCCTCCTGCTCCTTCCTGTTCCTGTAGTATCACATTGTCTTTATCCAGTCATCCATTGTCTAACACCTAGTTGCTTCTGATTTCTGACTCTTATGAATAGAACAGCAATGAACACGGTTGAGCAAGTGTCTCTGACAGTATAAAGTGTCATTTAGGCTTATGCTCAAGAGTGGTGTAGCTGGATCTTCAAATAGATTAATTTCCATCTTCCTGGGAAACCTCCATCCTGATTTCTATAGTGGCTATACAAGTTTGCACTCCCACCAACAATCCTCAGCAGCATGAAATGCCATTTGTTTTTGTTGATCTTAGCCATTCTGACAGATGGAAGATGAAATCTCAAAGGAGTATTGATTTGCATTTCCTTGATAACTAAGGATGTTGAACATTTGAGTTTCCTCTTTTGAGAATTCTATGTTTAGATCTGTACTCTGTTTTTAATTAGGTTATTTGTTTTTTGATGTTTGTTTGTTTTTGATATCTAGTTTCTTAAGTTCTTTATGTTTTACTATATTAATCCTATGAATTCATGAGCATAGGAGAGCTTTCCATCTTCTAATATCTTCTTCAATTTCTTTCTTCAGTGGCTTGAAGGATCCTACATACAAGTCTTTCACATGCTTGGTTAGAGACACTTCAAGTTATTTTATATCATTTGAGGCAACTTTGAAAGGTATTGTTTTCCTGGTTTTTTTCCTCAGTCCATTTGCCACTTGAATATTGGAGGGCTACTAATTTTGATGAGTTGATTTTGTATGCGGCCACAAAGCTGAGGTGCTTATCAGCTATAGGGTTCCCCATTGGAAATTTCAGGGTCACTTATGTATACTCTCATATCATCTACAAATCAAGATACTGTGACCTCTTCCTTTTCAATTTGTTTCTCTTGGCTCTCCTTCAGTTGTCGTATCACTCTGGCTAAGACTTCAAATACTATATAGAATAGATATAAAAGAGTGAACATTCTTGCATTGTTTCCTGATTTTAGTGGAATTGCTTTGTGTTTCTCTCCATTAAAGTTCATGTTGGTTCATGGCTTTCTTAAATTGTCTTTATTCTCTCTCTCTCTCTCTCTCTCTCTCTCTCTCTCTCTCTCTCTCTCTNTCTCTCTCTCTCTCTCTCTCTCTCTCTCTCTCTCTCTCTCTCTCTCTCCTCTCTCTCTCCTCTCTCTCTCTCTCATGTCTCTTGTATCCCTGATCTGTTTATGATGTAAAATAGATTTGCAAGTATTTTATTGTATTTTCTGCATGTTCTGTAGTCACCGTCCTTTGTAACATCTTTATGTAGTTTGGGTTACAGGGTAACAATAATTTCATAAAAAGAATTGGACAATGTCCCTTCTATTTCAATTTTGTGGAATAATTTAAGGCGTATTGGCATAAACTCTTCTTTGAAAGTCCTATAGAATTCTCCACTAAAACCATATGGCCCTGAGGGTTTTTTTGTTTGTTTGGTTAGTTGGGGTTTTTGTTTGTTTGCTTGCTTGGGTTTGGTGTGGTTTGGTTTGGTTTGGTTTGGTTTGGTTTGGTTTGGTTTGGTTTGGTTTGGTTTGGTTGGGAGAGTTTTAAGGACCAATTCTATTTCACTAGGAGTTATGAATCTATTTAAGTAGTTTATCTGCTCTTGATTTAACTTTGATAAGTGGTATATATCAAGAAAATTATCCATTTCTTTTGTGTTTTTTAATTTGGTAGAGTACAGTATGTTTTTAATGTTCATATGATTCTCTAGATTTCTCAGTATATCTCTTGTTATATTTCTCTTGTTATATCTCCTTTGTCTCTAGTATTTTTAAACTTTTATGTTCTTTCTTCACCTTTTAGTTAATGTGGATATGGGTTTATCAATCCTATTGATTTTTTTCTTGAACAACCAACTCTTAATTTCATTGATTATTTTTGTATTGTTTTGGGTTTTGTTTTGTTTCTATTTTTTAAATTTTAGTTCCAAATTTGACTATTTCTTGACATCTATCCTTTTGGGTATGATTTCATTTTTTTCTTCTAGTGTATTCAGGTGTACTGTTGATAGCATGAGATGCCTTCGATTTTTTATGTACACACTTGGTGCTATAAACTTGCCTCATAAAACAGTGCTCATTTTGTTTCATAAGTTCAAATATATTGTGTATTCATTTTGGTTCAATTCTAGAAAGTCTTTATTTATTTCTTAATTTTGTCATGACTCATCTTCATTCAGCAGAGTGTTGTTCAGTTTCCATGAGTTTGTAAGCTTTCGTTGTTGCTGCTGATTTCCAGCTTTAATCCATGGTGGCCTGATAGGATGCAGGGTGTTGCTTTGACTTTCTTGTGTCTGTTGAGACTTGCTTTGTGTCCGTTTATGTGGTCAGTTTTGGAGAATATTTAGGGTTAAATATTCTCTAACTATGTTAGGCCCAGTTCATTTAACTCTAGCATTTCTCTGTTTAGTTTTTGTCTGGACAACCTGTCTATTTATGAGAGTGGAGTAGTGAAGTCCTCCACTCTCAGTGTGTGAACATCAATATGTGACTTAATCTATTGAAGTGTTTCTTTATGAACTTGGGTGCCCTTGTGTTTAGAGCATAAATGTTAAGAATCGCAATGTCCTCTTGGTGGAGCTATACTTTGATAAATGTATTGTGTCCTTTGCTTTCTCTTCTGGTTAGATTTGGGTTGAGTCTATTTTATCAGGTACTAAATGGCTACACAGCTTATTTCTGAGGTCCATTTGCTTGGAATATCTGTTTTCAATCCCTTATCCTGATGTCTGTCCTTGATGTTAAGGTATATTTCTCGGATTAAAAGGAGGTATCCTGTCTTTGTATCTGTTAATCTGTGTCTTTGTGCTGGGAAATTGAGACTGTTGATGTTAAGAACTATCAATGACAAATAATTGATGATTCCTGTTGTGTTGCTGTTGTTGTTGCTGCTGCTGCTGCTGTTGCTACTGCTGCTGCTGCTGGTGGTGGTGGTGGTGGTGGTGGTGGTGGTGGTGGTGTGTGTGTGCTTCCTTTGACTTTGCTGGCCTGAGACTCTTTATTTCCTATACTTTCTTAGATGTACTTAACCTCATTGGGTTGGAGTTAGCTTCTAGCACTTTCTGTAGGTCTGAATTGATAGATAAATATTGGTTAAATTTGGTTTTCTCAAGGAATGTTTTATTTTCTCCATCTATAGTGACTAAAAGTTTTATTGGGTATAGTAGTTTAGACTGGTATCTGTGGTTTCCTAGAATCTGCAAGACATCTGTCTAGACTCTTCTGTTTTATAAGGTCTCCATTAAAAAGTCAGGTGTAATTCTAATAGGTATGCCTTTATATGCTACTTGCCCTTTTTCATTGCTACTTTTTAATATTCTTTCTCTGTTCATTATGTTTGGTGTTTTGATTATTATAAGCCATGGAAATTTTCTTTTCTGGTCCAGTCTATTTGGCTCTCTATATGTTTCTTGTATTTGATATGCATCTCCTTCTTTAGGTTAGGGAACATTTCTTCTATGATTTTGTTGAAAATATTTTCTGGGCCTTTGATCTGTGTTTCTTTTCCTTCCTCTCTTCCTATTAATCTATTATTTTGTCTTTTTATAGTATCACATGTTTCCTGGATGTTTTGTGCTAGGATATTTTTATATTTAACATTTTCTTTTACCAAGGTATCTATTTCTTGTATACTCTCTTCAATGCCTGAGATTGTCTCTTCTATCTCTAGTATTTTGTTGTTGAAGCTTGCCTCTGTTGTTCCTGTTCAAGTTCCTAAAATTTTCTCTTCCAGATCAGATTTCCCTTGTCTTGGATTTTCTTTGTTAATTCTGTTTCCACTTTCAGGTCTTGATCTGTTTTATCCATTTCTTTCTATTTTTGTTTATATATTCCTGAATTTCTTTAAGGGATTCATTTTGTCTTTAAGGACCCTTAACATACAGGCTGCTTTATGTTTTTTTGTTTGTTTGTTTTGGTTTTGTTTGTTTGGTTGGTTGGTTTGGTTTTTTTTTTGTTTTTGTTTTTGTTTTTGTTTTGGTACTTCTGCGATGTTGCAATACCTGGGGGCTGCTATGGAAGGCTCCTGGCCTCCGGTGGAGACATATTCTCCTGGCTGTTATTGACTGTGCTTTTACACTAGTGTCTAAGTACCTGGGTTGGGAAGATTGTGATACTATCTGGTCTTGTCTTTGTTAGGTGCCTGATTTGTGCCTTGATTTCCATTCCTCTCTGGTTCTTAGGAGAGTGTGGTGGTTGTATGTTGCCTATAGGAAAATCTTCTGGGGTTACTATAGGTGAGGGTACTGGAGGCCCAGGTAAAATGCGTTTCTACATAATGAGACCTGAGACTTAGGAATGGAGATGAGGGCAGTGGAAGAGCGTCATAAAAGAGAAAACAGGGTCTGCTTAGGATATAGAAATAGTGGCAGAGAATATAGAAAGGCCACAGCAGATGGTCTGCTACAGACCTGGGTGTGAAACTGGGGCTTGGACTTGAAGAAATGGAGGGAAAGGGATAATAAAGACCTGTAATCATCCTATCTATTTTTCTGGCCTGAGGGGTCTATGGGTTCCCAATGAATTTGTGCTGGAGTTGAATGGTGGAATAAAGAAACCAGTGGGGGAAGGGAGGTAAGAGGTGCGTCTGTGGAATCTACCAGAGATGAGGTGGGGGGAGACCATCACAGGTGTTTTGCTGCAGTACTAGAGATTAGACTGTGGGGTTAGATTTGAAGAATGGAGAGAGAGGTGAAGATTTGCAGTCAGCCTGCCTGCTTCCATGGCTGGAGCGGCCTGTGGGTTTGCAGTAAGTGCCTGCTGGATTGGGGTTGTGGAAATAAAGCAGTGAGGAAGGAAGTGTGGTAAGGAGGGTAAGACCTGTGTGGTCTACGAGAGATGGGGACAGGCAAGAAGAGGCCTCAGTGGGTGGTCTGCCAAGATTGGGGGACTTGACTTGGAGGAGCAGAAGGAGAAGCAGTGATATGGTAGTCTACTTGCTTCCTTGACCAGAGTGGCTTATGTATTCCCAGGGAGTGTCTGCTGGAGTTGGGTGAGGGAGGTTAAAAGGATATGATCTGTGGGGTCCACTAGAGGTGAAGTGGGGTAAGGCTGCTTGCAGGTGTTCTACTGCAGCGCTGGGAATGGAATTGAGGATTTGACTTGGAGGTATGGAGGGAGAGAAGAGATGAAGAAATGGAGTCAGCCTACCTTTTTAATGGCCAGAATCTACTTTAAAATTTTTCAGTAAAACTTTTCTAAGTAACATTTTTAAAGGCGGTTATTTTAAGTCTAAAATCTTTTCCAGTATCCCATCCCAGTAAATTGGAACTTCTGTATACTACAATATTTCTGTATTTGGTATATGTATACATGTTCATATGTGTGTGGTAGTGTGTGAGGGTATGGATGCATGTCTGTGCATGTGTCTATGGAGGCTAGAGATGGAAGTCTCCTAACTGTTCTCTATTTTAAACACCAGGGCATGTTCTCTCAGTTGAATCCAGAGATTACTGACTTGGTTGGTCTAGCTGTTGTCTTGTTCTGGGATCCCATCTCTGCCTGCTGTGCACTATGGGATTACAAGTGGCCACCATACCTACCTACAAGTTATGTGGATTCTGGTAATGTGAACTCCAGTCTTATTATTGTGTTACAGTAATTTACCAGCTAAAGCATTCTCAGAGCCCCTGTATGCTGTACTATTTACTATATTACCTCACTCCTTTTTTGGGACATTGTCCTTTAACAATCTATACACTTAAGAAGGATTTTGGAACAGTTGCTCATCCTCCATCTGTCTAAAGAAACTCAAGCCCTGAGACTTCCACCTTTTTCAAGTTAAACTTCTCAACATTGACTTTATGATTTCCCATGAACTTCAGTCCTACAGCAATATCATGAACTAATTCATTTGATGAGAGCATGCTATGCTACACACTCAGCAAATGCTTATTCTACTCTACAGAGTACCTGTCTCTGTGTAAGTACAAAGATTGCAGCAATAAGTCTCTAACCACATGGAACATTATATTAATGTGGAGAATTAGTATTAATTTAGAACAAAAAATGAATAAATAATTGGTGTGGGAATGTCAGGGGTGACAGTTCTTATCAATATCAATATTCTTCATCTTTAAGGATCAAACAGTAGTTTTGAACTAGTTACTCATATTGGTCACCTTTCTCAGTGCTTTGTCCAACTACTTGACAAGAAGCAGCTTAAGGGAGGAAGAATATACTTTAACTCACAGTTTGTATACAGTTCCAATCCATTGTGGCTCAAAAGGCACAGAGTGGGAACAGCTCTGACTATGGCAGCAGGTACTTGAAGCTGCTTGCTCACACAAGTGCACATTCACACAGGTGCACACTCACAAAGTTTCATGCAGAGAGATGCACTTACCTAATGAAGACACCATGGGTGATAGTATGGCCAGATGGAGCAGAACACTGAGAGAACCTACTGGACTCTATTCTGTGCACTGAGAAATGAGAGACAATCCAAACAGATAGAATCCACCCACCTTCCCTGCTGGCCTCTCACCAGGCAGGCTCCAGGGACCTATCCACATTCAATAATTGTACCATCAGAACCAATCCTTACATCTCAGGAAGACCATAACACTATGCTAATGAGATGTATTGCTATTTTCAATTCTAACAAATTCAAAGTAGTAGTTTGGTGAGAAAAGAAAAGAATGACCAACCTAATTCTGTAGAGAAGCTCTCCATTCTGATAGAAAGCTTGTGCCCATCTTAGAAGTTAAGAAGTCTTAACTGTTTTCCATGTTGCAATTCAAGTCCATCCTTATTTATGTTGCAGTTGACTTTGAACTCCTATCAGTTGCTTATTAAATGATGTTTTAGTCTTGCAAAAGTATCAAAGATACAGGCTGGCAGATGTTCCCTACAGGACCTGCAAATGGCATTTTAGTGATAATCCAATGCCATCAATGCTATGGGAGTAGATGTATGACTGAGAAATTTGTAGACACAGTTAATGCCACTCTCAAGATCTTCCTCTCCAAACCTATAAATGTTTCCCCAAGTCTTCCAGGTATCTTCCAGGCAGGCTCATCAGTATTGAAGCTCAGCAGCTTCAACCATCCTCCAGATAATGTGAAGAGCTTCCAAATAACTGCTCTCCACTCCTACCTCTCCCCTGTAAAACCATTTCCAAACAGATGCTTCATAGATATCTCAAATTTGAGAAAAGTTACGTGGAAATGGAATGCTTTACACACTACACACACACACACATACACACTCACACATGCACACATGCACAGCATTTTTCTGCAACTCATTAAGTGCAATTTTATGACAAAGGAAGCGGAAAGGAAGGCAGGAGGGAAACAAAGACATCGAGGAGAAGAAAGGAACACCTGTAGCATCTCACTACAGCTTTGGGTTGTCAGAAGCCACTAAGCCAGTTGATGGCTCTGACAAACACACATTGTTCTACTGGAAGGGCAGATTTGGGAGATGGACTTTGAAGATTAAAAATATCTGTTCTATAGTTGTTTTATTTTTTTTTTATTATTTTCTTTATTTACATTTCAAATGCTATCCCGAAAGATTCCCATACCCCTCCCCCCACCTCTGTTCCCCTACCCACCCA
>NC_034599.1:4472850-4474313 GCF_900095145.1 Mus pahari | reverse complement strand
TGCAGACCCCTTCAGCTTCTTGGGTACTTTCTCTAGCTCCTAAAGGTTCTTTATTAATGCTAATCAGGCAGTATAAGGCTCCCATTCTCACACCTACCAGACCAGTTAGCCCCACTCCTACATGGCCTGGGCTTCGGCTCCTGCCTTTGGGTTTCTTCAGTAATAATAGACTATAATCTAGACAGTAAAATAAATCCTTCCCTTCCCAGCGTGATTTGGTAGTGTTTACCATAGCAAAAGGAAGCACACTAGGAAAAAGGCTGTCTTCTTCCTGGACTACTGAGGCATCTTGCCAGCTTCACTTAGAGGAAAGGGAAATAGAACTTCCTGGTGGCTCTTTTACAAAGACATCCATCCCGCCTTTGGTAAGCAATTGGCTATCACAGGGGCCTGACTTAAGAAGCAATACAGTGACTTAGTTTGAAGATCAAGTGGGCACCACCACCTACATAAGATCTTCTTTGTTTTCACATCTGACTCACACAGTTGTGAAACAAATGCTAGAATGCTTTCCTACCCAGTGCTCCCTCTTGGCCTCAGAGCAGAGCTGGGACCTGGACAGGGATTATCCCTAGCACGGACCTTGGTAAATAATCCATTTGGAACTTGAGGCTGCAGTTGTTTCACCTTACTATTCAACAAAAGAAGTTTCTTGACCTATGTCCTTTAAAATAACTCTAGGTCTGTTTAATCTGTTCACTTATAAGATACACCTTTTTTGCCTGTGCTGAGAGAGTTCGGCTTTCTGAAATCTAAAGCAGTGATTAGAAATAATACAATTACCACAGTCATATTCAATCAGAAGCCAAACAGTGACAAATAAACTTTGAACTTGTGAATAAACACATAAATCCCAAAGCTTAGTCAATTCAGAACAATCTTGAGGCCCTGCATGCAGGTAAAGGCTTCTGAGCAAGCCAGGTTAGCAGTGATTATCCAGGAACTTACCCAAGGTACTTTACCCAGGAACTTACCCGAGATACTTTAGCTAGACTGCAATAAGACCCTTGGGTACACTGCATGGTTTGTGCACATAGGATATCTTGTGAAACCTTCACATCCAAAGATAAGACTTTGTCTAAAAGCCTTTAAGAATGTTAATCCAATGTGAACTCCATGACATGAGAGGAGAAAGGGGATGGTTTCTATGACCACTGTTCAGAATTGTTTTGATTCCTCTTTACCTTTGTCAAGATAAAGGGTAATTCTCTTATTTACTTTATTCTATTGATTTCTGGGTAGATTTATAAACCATATTGCTCATTTTTATTATTGTGTATGAATGTGTAGAAGTCTCTACATAGTAGGTTAATGACTCAAACCATGAATATGCTCCAACATTTTCAACTAGTCTTTTCCATTTTTTGTTATGTATCACAAGATAAATAATAATAAAATAAAATCTGTACATTTCAATGTGTTTTCCTTTAAGAATATTTCTTTTTTTTTTATTTTTTTTTATT
>NC_034599.1:4466914-4472839 GCF_900095145.1 Mus pahari | reverse complement strand
TGGTGATCTGATAGAATGCATGGGATGATTTCAATATTTTTGTATTAAGAATATTTCTATTCTTTAAGTTCAAAAATCATCCTGTGTCTCCATATTAGAAGTACATTCTTAGATTTTCCTTTAAATTTTAATAGACTCTGTCAGATTTAGCATTTAAATATGCATAAAAATCATTTTAATGCAAGTTTTTTTCAAGGTCCATTCAATTGCTCCTAATACATCCATAGATTCTTTCACCCAGTTGTTTGCAGTGACTTTTAAAAATCAAATCAAATATACACAGAGGAAACCAAGAACACCTTCAGAGGTTATTTTGTCCCATTTGCCTCTAAATCCTTAGGCTAATATCACACTGTTTTGTTAAATACCTAATGTGTCAAATGCTCAGATACTAAAACTCATTTACAAAATTTTATTAGTTCTCTTTATTTGCTTCTTCTTCAAATGAACTTCAGTTTTTATTAACTGTTCTGACTTGTTTATTCTTCAAATGAACTTTAAAATCACAAACAACTTCAAAAACACTCTGAAATCTAATGAGGCTTTACGGACATTTAAAGTAATTTTAAAATTTGTTCTTCTTATATTAGTCTTCCAGGATTTTGATGTGTATCATACTTTGGGCACTTCTAATTTTTCTGTCCCATACTAATTTATGTTTTCCATTAGGTCTTGCTAGCATATTACTGAGGACTATAATACAGAAACCTGGTGAACAAGAGAAAATAGAAGCATATAAATAAATCCACATGTATTATACAATTGCATATACCTACGCAATGGGGAAGGCTGGCACGCATCTGAGTCACCTTTCTGTACTGTTTGGTAATCATGACTGGTGTGTGGGAAACCGGCTGACGTTTTTATATCTATTTGTATGCATAGTTGGGGTCCTTGCAGAAAAGCAAATGACACACTCATAGGGGGTAAAAATTCATGAAAGTCTATTCTCCAACACATGAGCAGATCTAGAGACCCATCAAGAGAAAGCATACCACCAAGACTGACAACAACTGATATTGCCTTGGTTACTCCTCTCATTGCTGTAACAAAACACAAAACAGTCTATTTGGGGTTATCATTTATTAAAGAAGGGATACTATCAGCTGGGTAGTGGTGGCAGCAGTGCACACCTTTAATCCCAGCACTCAGGAGGCAATGATAGGCAGATCTCTGGGTTAGAGGCCAGCCTGGTCTACAGAGAGAGATCTGGGACAGTCAGAACTACACAGAGAAACCCTGGCTTGAAGTCATGGCAGCAGACTTGAGGCATCCAATAATATCTTATCCATACTTGGGAAAGGGGGAGTGGTGAATGCTGGTGCTCAGCATTCTTTTTATTCAGTCCAGGACACCAATCTATGGAAAGGTGCCATCAGCATTTAAGGTGGATATTCCCTTATTTCAGCCTCTCTGGAAACACCCCTCAGACACACCCACAGGTATGCCCCACTCATGGTGACAATGAAGCTCTAGAATCACTGAAAGCCTTGCCTCAACTAGCCTGAAGAGGTACATGAAGGGAAGTGAGCTTTAACCAAAGCCTAGGAGGAATCATTGCTGTGTGAGAGGGCTATCTGGACAGACCCACAGCATGATACAGATGTGGTAAACAGATGGCATCATTTCTGCATGTTTCTATACTTTGTCCTGCAGCTGGTGCCTCTCATTTGCTAAGACCAAAAGAAAGGATCAAAGGAATCCAAATAATACAAGGTTTTCCTAACTAATTTTTAATTACTTAACTGGTTCATATATTTATACAATAAATATTAGTCATCCCTACTGTCTTATTCCAACAAGTCACACCTTTAAATCTCAAGTAGTGCTACTCTCTGATGACAAAGCATTCAAATATATAAGTCTATGGGGGTCATTCTTATGCAAACCATCACATTCCACTCCTCTATATAGGCTGAGAGCCATATCATAATACAAAATTGCATTCAGTCTAACTTCACTGAAAGTCCCCATAGTCTTTCACAGTCTCAACACTGTTTAAAAATTCAGCATCTCTTCTGAGATTCAAGGCAATCACTTAACTGTAGCCCCCTATAAAATCAAAATAAACAAGCAGATCACAGTCTTCCAGCATACAATGGCACAAGGTATTACTATTCCAAAATGGAGAAAAGGGAACACAGTGATGAAATATTGGACCAGAGCAAGACTGAAAGCCAGTGTGGCAAACTCAGAAGTCTCCATTTTTAACTGTTCTGTCAAAGCACTCTTCAGACCTCCAACTCTTTTCAGCTTTGCTAACTGCAACACACTTCTCTGTCTTAGGCTGTTTCTACACTTATTCAACAGCTTTCCTCAGCAAACATCCCACGACCCTGGCATCTCCAGAATTTGGCCTCATTTGGCTTTCCTTAGCTGCAGAGGAAGATTCCACAACCCTTTTTTGTATCCTTTACTCTAAAGCCAGCATCATGTGGGGCCAAAGTTGCCAAGTTCTTCTGCTTGCTAGAATGGAATTTGGCCCCCTCATTCAAATAAATTTTTTTTACCAGCTTTCTGTTTTCCATGATTTTCTTGCTGTCTAAGTTTTCATTAATTATTTTTTTCAAGATGGAAGCTTAGTTGGTTAGGATCTTGCCCTGAGATCACAGTCCCTTAATTCCATCATCAGGCTTGTTTAAATTTTTGTCTCCTTAAGCACTAGACTTATCCCCACTACACTTCCTGGTGCTCCTTTTCTCCTCAAATTATACATGGTTTTCCTTTCTCAACTTGTACTTTTTCATTATAGACCTGCGTACGATTGTCCTTTAATAATCACAAGATATAGTCAATACTAGGCTGTCTTGGAATCTCCTCTTCCAATTCTGTTAGTCAAAAAACTCTTCAATTTATTCTTGGGCAGATTTTTTTGGACAAAATCAGAAAGCAACCACAGTTGCTTATAGTTTCAGAGGTTTAGTCCATTGTCATCATGGCAGGGAACATAGTGACACACAGGCTGAATGGTGCTTGTTCAGTAGTTGAGAATTATATGTTCAGATTTACAGGCAGGAGAAAGAAATTGAGATACTGGGAATAGCTTGAGCTTTTGAAACATCAAAACCTTTCAATCAATGACATTCTCCCTCCACCAAGGCCATACCTACTTCAATAAATCACACCTCTTGACCATTTTTAAGTACTGCCATTCCTTGATGACTAAGCATTGAAATAAATGCTCATATAAAGGGCCACTTATATCCAAACCACCACATCCTCCATTTCCCCTCTCATCCTTTTCCTGCTAGATCCCTTTTCACAACAAATCCTCTTCTTTACTTCATGCTTTTTTTGCCACTAAGGTTTTTTGTTTTTTTTTTTAGTTTCTTGGCAGAGTATAAATAGACTGTAACTACTAAAGCAGGAGCAAATGGCTGCAGCAACAAAGAAAATGACACCCCTTTCCCAAAGACCACTAACTACCAATAGTCTCCCTCCCCAGAGAGGGTGTCTTAGTTAGGGTTAACATTGCTGTGAAGAGATGCCATGGCAAAGTCAACTCATAACATTTAATTGGGGCTGGCTTACAGGTTCAGAGGTTCAGTCCATTATCATCAAGGTAGACATGGTGCAGGAGGAGATGAAAGTTCTACATCTTCATCTGGAGGCTGCTAGGAAAATACTGACTTCCAGGCATCTTGGAGGAGAATTTTAACACACACACACACACACACACACACACACACACACACACACACGCACACACAGTGACACATATATTTCAATCACACCTTCTAATAGTGTCACGACCTGGGCCAAGCACTTATAAATCATCACAGAGGGTTCATGGATCATCTGACTAAATAGTTCAACATATGTACAGTGATCAAATTCTCACAGTTAGCAAAGCCACGGGCTAAAGCATATATCATTTCTTTGTGTTGAGAACAGAAAGATACTTTGAAATACACAATAAGATATTCTTGACTATGGTGACTGCAGTCATCACTTAATCTGAAGAGGTCACCTTCCCAATGAGGGACAACACTGAAGAGGTCAAGATGGGCTCCTGAGAGCCAAGAAGACATGGTGATGGACAATGCATGATTTTTCTAAGGAACAAAAGCCTACATATTTACAAAAGAAACACACAAGTAATGTTGTCATCTTGTTTGCTCTCCATAATTAAGCCCCCAGTGGATGTCACTACTCTGAAATCCTACACAGCCAGTAGGTCTGGTTTCCTTGTTACTACTCTGAAATCCTACNCAGCCAGTAGGTCTGGTTTCCTTGTTACTACTCTGAAATCCTACACAGCCAGTAGGTCTGGTTTCCTTGGATGAGTCTTGCTTGGATTAGTTATGACTTTTTAACTCTGTCATACTTGCCAGTTGATATCACTGTGATATCTCACTGGTGTATGAATCTATGTCTCCTTGTTGTGTACACCCATATCTACCTCTGTCCTCATTTATCTCGCCATTTTTATGACTTCAGTGTTCAAACTTTTCTCACAACCACCCAACAAGGGCCCTATAAGCTAATTTCTAAATTACTTATGCAGTTCTATGGTTTTCAAGATTTTTTTTTATTTCCGTCTAATTCAACCATATATGTCAAGATTTGTTTTACTTGCTTCATTCCATGAGCTTAGAACTTGGGCTGGAGATGGAGCTCAGTGGCTGACCTCTTGTCTAGTATGTATGGGGTTTCCAAAACACGGAGAAAGCAAATTGTTTTCATTGTTAAAGCTATTGGGTCTCTGTACTTATTTCTGGAAGTCTACACAATTAAAACTCACAGTATCTTTCCCCCTACTAAACTCCTTAGCATCCACCACAAACAAATAGGTATACCAAAAGCACATGACTTTTCCTAGAAACAAAATTTATTACCAGGCTAGAGTGAATGCTTTCTTGATTAGAATGCTAATAACTTCCAGTGTTACGGTCAAAATTGTGTTTAAATTATACCCACTTAGGATATGAGTGACAGTGGAGGGAGATAAATTGTAGATTAAAAATAGATTAATAATCACCTAAGATATGAAAATTATTTTTTGTTAGATATTTTCTTCATTTACATTTCAAATGCTATATCCCCTTTCCTAGTTTCCTCTAGGAAAGTCCCCTATACCCTCTCCCCACCCTGATCCCCAAACTATCCGCTCCTGCTTTCTGGGCCTGGCATTCCCCTGTACTAGAGCATATAATCTTCACAAGACCAAGGACCTGTCCTATCATTGATGGCCTACTAGGCTATGCTCTGCTACATATGCATCAAGAGACACAACCTCTAGGGGGTACTGGTTAGTTCATATCCTTGTTCCTACTATAGGGTTGCAAACCCTTTATCTCCATGGGTACTTTCTCTAGCTCATACATTGGGGGCCCTGTGTTCCATCCAATAGAGGACTGTGAGCATCCACTTCTATATTTACCAGGTCCTGTCAGCAAAATCTTGCTGGCATATGAAATAGTGTCTGGGTTTGGTGGCTGATTATGGGATGGATCCCCAGGTAGGGCAGTCTCTAGATGGTCCTTCCATCAGTCTCAGCTCCCAACTTTGTCTCTATAACTCCTTTCATGTATATTTTGTTCTCCATTCTAAGAAGGAACGAAGTATCCTCACTTTGGTCTTCCTTCATCTTGAGTTTCATGTGTTGTGCAAATTGTTTCTTAGGTATTCTAAGTTTCTGGGCTAATATCCACTTATCAGTGAGTGCATATCATGTGTGTTCTCTCAGGATGATATCCTCCAGATCCATCCATTTGCCAAGGAATTTCATAAATTAATTGTTTTTAATAGCTGAGTAGTACTCCATTGTGTAAATGTACCACATTTTCTGTATCCATTCTTCTGTTGAGGGACATCTGGGTTCTTTTCAGCTTCTGGCTATTATAAATAAGGCTGCTATGAACATAGTGGAGCATGTGTTCTTATTACAAGTTGGAACATCTTCTGGGTATATGCCCAGGAGAG
>NC_034599.1:4465591-4466679 GCF_900095145.1 Mus pahari | reverse complement strand
AAAAAAAAAAAAAAAAAAAAAAAAAAAAAAAAAAAAAAGGCTGCTATGAACAAAGTAGAGCACGTGTCCTTATTACAAGTTGGAACTTCTTCTGGGTATACGTCCAGGAAAGGAATTGCTGGATCATCAGGTAGAACAATGTCCAATTTTCTAAACATTGCCAAACTGATTTTCAGAGTGGTTGTGCCAGCTGTCAATCCCACCAGCAATGGATGAATGTACCTTTTTCTCAACATCTTCGCCAGCATCTGCTGTCACCTGAATTTCTGATCTTAGCCATTCTGACTGGTGTGAGGTGGAATCTCAGGGTTGTTTTGATTTGCATTTCCTTGATGATTAAAGATGTTGAACATTTTTTTCAGATGCTTCTCACCCATTCGGTATTCCTCAGTTGAGAATTCTTTGTTTAGCTCTGTACTCCATTTTTTAATGGGTTATTTAATTATCTGGAGGCCATCTTCTTGAGTTCTTCGTATATGTTGGATATTATTCACCTATAAGATTTAGGATTGGTAAAGATCCTTTCCCAAACTGTTGGTGGCATTTTTGTTTTATTGACAGTGTCTTTTGCCTTACAGAAGCTTTGCAATTTTATGAAGTCCTATTTGTTGATTCACAATTGTACAGCACAAGCCATTGCTGTTGTGTTAAGGAATTTTTCCACTGTGCCCATATCTTCGAGACTTTTCCCCAATTTTTCTGCTATACATTTCAGTGTTTCTGGTTTTATGTGGAATTCCTTGATCCACTTAGACATGAGCTTTGTACAAGGAGATAAGAATGTATTAATTCCCATTCTTCTAGCAACCCCCACTTGAGTCAGCACCATTTGGTGAAAATGCTGTCTTTTTTCCACTGGATGGTTTTAGCTCCCTTGACAAAGATCAAGTGATCATAGGTGTGTGGGTTCATTTCTGGGTCTTCAATTTTATTCCACTGATATACCTGACTGTCGCTGTACCAGTACCATGCATTTTTTATCACAATTGCTCTGTAGGACAGCTTGAGGTCAGGCATGGTAATTCCACCAGAGGTTCTTTTGTTGATGAGAATAGTTTTTGCTATCCTTTTACTTTTTTTTTTTTTTT
>NC_034599.1:4451588-4465307 GCF_900095145.1 Mus pahari | reverse complement strand
AAGGCCACTGATTTGTTTGAGTTAATTTTATATCCAGGTACTGCACTGAAACTGTTTCTCAGGTTTAGGAGTTGTCTGGTGGAATTTTTTGGGTCACTTATATATACAATCATATCATCTGCAAATAGTGATATTTTGAGTTCTTCCTTTCCAGTTTGTATCCCTTTGATCGCCTTTTGTTGTCAAATTGCTCTGACTAGGACTTCAAGTACTGTATTGAATAGATAGGTAGAAAATAGGCAGCCTTGTCTAGTCCCTGATTTTAGTGGCATTGCTTGAAGCTTTTCTCCATTTAGTTTGATGTTGGCTACTAGTTGGCTGTGTATTGCTTTTACTATGTTTAGGTATGGGCCTTGAATTCCTGATCTTTCTAAGACTTTTATCATGAATGGGTGTTGCATATGGTTAAATGCTTTTTCTGCATCTAATGAGATGACCATGTAGTTTTTGTCTTTGAGTTTATTTATATAGTAGATTATGTAGATGGATTTCCATATATTAAACTATTCCTGCATCTATGGGATGAAGCCTACTTGATCATGATGGATGATCATTTTGATATGTTCTTGGATTAAGTTGACAAGAATGTTACTGAGTGTTTTTGCATTATTATTCATAAGGTAAATTTGTCTGAAGTTCTCTTTCATTGTTNGGTCTTTATGTGGTTTAGGTATCAGAGTAATTGTGGCTTCATAGAATGAATTGGGTAGAGTACCTTCTGTTTCTATTTTGTGGAATAGTTTGAGGAGAAATGGAATTAGGTCTTCTTTGAAGTTCTGCTAGAACTCTACACTAAACCCATCAAGTCCTAGACTTTTTTTTGGTTGGGAGACTATTGATGACTGCTTCTATTTCTTTAAGGGATAGAGGACTATTTAGATCATTAATCTTATCCTGATTTAACTTTGGTACCTGGTATCTGTCTAGAAAATGATCCATTTCATACAGGTTTTCCAGTTTTGTTGAATATAGCCTTTTGAAGTAGGATCTGATGATGTTTTGGATTTCTTCGGGTTCTGTTGGTATGTCTCCCTTTGCATTTCTGATTTTGTTAATTAGGATACTGTCCCTGTGCCCTCTAGTTAGTGTGATTAAGGGTTTATCTATCTTGTTGATTTTCTCAAAGAACCAGTTCCTGGTTTGGTTGATTCTTTGTATTATTCTATTGTTTTGTTTTGTTTTCTACTTGGTTGATTTCAGTCCTGAGTTTGATTATTACCTGCTGTCTACACCTCTTGGGTGAATTTGCTTCCCTCTCTTCTAGAGCTTTAAGGTGTGCTGTCAAGCTGCTAGTGTATGCTCTCTCCAGTTTCTTTTTGGAGGCACTCAGAACTATGAGTTTTCCTCTTAGGACTGCTTCCATTGTGTCCCATAAGTTTGGATATGTGGTGGCTTCATTTTCATTAAACTCTAAAAAGTCTTTGATTTCTTTCTTTATTTCTTCTTTGACCAAGTTATCATTGAGTAGAGTGTTGTTCAGCTTCCACATGAATGTTGGCTTTCTATTATTTATGTTGTTATTGAAGATCAGCCTTAGTCTGTGGGATAATTTCAATATTTTTGTATCCGTTGAGGCCTGTTTTGTGACCAACTATATGGTCAGTTTTGGAGAAGGTACCATGAGGTGCTGAGAAGAAGGTATATTCATTTGTTTTAGGATAAAATATTCTAAAGATATCTGTTAAATCCATTTGTTTCATAACTTCTGTTAATTTTACTGTGTCTTTGTTTAGTTTCTGTTTCCAGGATCTGTCCATTGATGAAAGTGTGGTGTTGAAGTCTCCAACTATTATTGTGTGAGGTGCAATGTGTGCTCTGAGCTTTACTATAACTTCCTTAATGAATGTGGATGCCCCTGAATTTGGAGCAAAGATATTCAGAATTGAGAGTTCATTTTGTAAGATTTTACCTTTGATGGGTATGAAGTGCCCC
The DNA here is from genome assembly GCF_900095145.1 of Mus pahari. NCBI lineage: Eukaryota > Metazoa > Chordata > Mammalia > Rodentia > Muridae > Mus > Mus pahari. The sequence goes on along the minus strand of NC_034599.1, from coordinate 4,463,375 downwards.
TCCTTGTCTTTTTTTGATAACTTTGGGTTGGAAGTCAATTTTATTCGATATTAGAATGGCTTCTCCAGCTTGTTTTTTGTATTGTTTTGTTTTGTTTGTTTGTTTGTTTGACCGTTTGCTTGGAAAAATTATTTTCCAGCCTTTTACTTTGAGGTAGTGTCTGTCTTTGTCCCTGAGGTGGGTTTCCTGAATGCAGCAAAATGTTGAGTCCTGTTTATGTATCAAGTCTGTTAGTCTATGTCTTTTTTTTTTAAAGGAACTGAGTCCATTGATATTAAGAGATATTAGGAAAAGTAATTGTTGCTTCCTTTTATTTTTGGTGTTAGAGTTGGGATTCTGTTCTTGTAGCTATCTTCTTTTAGGTTTGTTGAAGGATTACTTTCGTGCTTTTTCTAGGGCGTCATTTCCCTCCTTGTGTTGGAGTTTTCCCTTTATTATCCTTTGAAGGGCTGGATTCGTGGATAGATATTGTGTGAATTTGCTTTTGTCATGGAATACTTTGGTTTCTCCATCTATGGTAATTGAGAGTTTTGCTGGGTANAGTAGCCTGGGCTGGCATTTGTGTTCTCTTAGGGTCTGTANNACNTCTGTCCAGGATCTTCTGGCTTTCATAGTCTCTGGTGAGAAGTCTGGAGTAATTCTAATAGGCCTGCCTTTATATGTTACTTGGCCNTTTTCCCTTACTGCTTTTAATATTATATATTTTCTTAATGCATTTGTTGTTCTGATTATTATGTGTTGGGAGGAGTTCTGTAGGCTTCTTGTATGTTCATGGTCATCTCTTTCTTTAGGTTAGGGAAGTTTTCTTCTATAATTTTGCTGAAGATATTTACTGGCCCTTTAAGTTGAAAATCTTCATTCCAGTCTATAACTATTACCTTAGGTTTGGCCTTCTCGTTGTGTCTTGGGTTCCTGGATGTTTTGGGTTAGGATCTTTTTGCGTTTTGCATTTTCTTTGATTGTTGTATTGATGTTCTCTATGGAATCTTCTGCACCTGAGAGTCTCTCTTCCATCTCTTGTATTCTGTTGCTGATGCTGGCATCTATGATTCCTGATTTCTTTCCTAGGATTTCTTTCTCCAGAGTTGTCTCCCTTTGGGTATTCTTTATTGTTTCCACTTCAATTTTTAGATCTTGGAAGATTTTGTTCAATTTCATCGCCTGTTTAGCAGTATTTTCCTGTAATTCTTTAAGGGATTTTTTGTGCTTCCTCTTTAAGGACTTCTACCTGTTTAGCAGTGTTCTCCTGTATTTCTTTAAGTGAGTTATCAATGTCCTTCTTAACAATCTCTACCAGCATCATGAGATATGATTTTAAATCCAAATCTTGCTTTTCGTCTGTGTTGGGGTATCCAGGACTTGCTGTGGTGGGAGTNCTNGGTTNTGATGATGCTGAGTGGTCTTGGTTTCCGTTAGTAAGATTCTTGTGTTTGCCTTTGCCATCTGATAATCTCTGGTGTTATATTTTCTAGCTGTCTCTGGCTGGAACTTGTTCCTCCTGTGATTCTGTTAGTCTCTGTCAGCACTCCTGGGACTCCAACTCTCTTGAGTCCCAGTGGTCAGAGCACTCTCTGCAGGCAAGCTCTCCTCTTGCAGGGAGGGTACACAGTGGTCTGGGTCTCAGCTCTTCCTCCTGGCTAAGGATGAAGGCCTGAAGGGATCCTGTCCAAGAAATTCTGTTGCTTCTGCAGACAGCATGCTCTCCTGCATGGATTGGTCTCTAATCCATGGGGTACAAGATGGCACTCTCACCTACATCCCAGGGTCAGAGCCCTCCCTGGAAGCCGACTCTCCTCTAGAGGGGAAGGTGTACAGAAGTCTGGGTCTCCTGAAAATTCTTAATAATGAAATGAAATATGATAGAAAATGGATTCTATGTGGTATTTGAAAAATAATAAACATTCAAAAAGTATTAACTACTATTGTCATCATCAATTTATATTATGTTAATAGAATTAATTTTATATTTTCATTATAATACAGAATGTAAATATAAATTTTATTTACATTTTATATTAATATAAAAATACAGTAAAAAGTATAATGATGCAGAATAGAGAAATATAAAAAGAACATTTAAGTGATCTAGTATGAGATGATTTGTAGTATATTACAAGTGTTGTTACTTATCCTAATTATGCATGAACTAAAGAAGCTGATGTGCTACTATCCATCAAAGGAGAATGTCTTCCTTCACTATGTGCTAGCAAACTCCATGAGAATGTTCTTACTCTGGAGCTCTCAAAGCCATCTTCATCCCAGAGGACAAGCCACGGGTGAGCATCCCAGAGGATAAGCCACAGGGTGAGAACAGCCAGACTGACCAGAGGATTTTCCCAGATTAAAGGATATTTGGTTTAGTTTCAGCACAAAGTTGGTCCCAGGGGAGAGCTTCTAAAGAACTGGTCATCCTGGATGACCTCTTTTATGGAACTATGTTGAACTGGGAAAAGCAGATCAAAGCACCCGAACCATATTGCTGTCCCCTGTTAGAGAATGGCAGTCTCGGAACCACAAGATGGGCTCAGTGGGTAAGGATGTCACCCAGCCTATTAGGACCTGAGTTTATTTCCCAGAACACATGTGTCAAGTTGTTCTCTGACCTCCACAAATGTATCATGGCATGCATGTCTGTTCCTCTGCATGCACATTTACACATATGCACACAAAAATAGTAAATCAATTAAATTTAAAACTTAAAAGGATCTGAAGAAATGGATTGGAAGTTAAGAGCACATCCTTGCAGAGTAAGAGTTCAGTTCTCAGCATCCTTATGAGCTGGCTCATACACACCTGCAACTGTAAGTGCAGATGACCTGACCTCCTCTTCTGGCCTCTGCATGCACACCAGTGTGGCACAAATAATTTTTAATTAAAATTTCTTAAATTTCAAAGAAAATGACACTCTCCTCCTCAGCTTACATCCATCCCTGGAAGCGAATATGGGAGAAAAGCAATGAACTGTGTATGCTAGGAAACATATCCAGCATAGAAATGATTATTTGGACATTGTATTGTTATTATGAAATACACAGGCTATACTATAAGGCAACATCAATGGCAGAGAGCTTACCTAACACAGTTAAGTTTTTGGGTCCCCAGAACCACTAAAAATCTCTCTGCAGCAGAAAAAGACCACTACAGAAAACTATAACCAATCAAAATGCAGTTGTGGAGCCCAGTCCTAGTGAATACATCTATAAAATTCCCCCATACCTAAGGCCCAGGGATCATTACAGAAGAGAGGACAGAAAGACTGTAAGAACCAGAGGGTCAGGAAATTTGCTGTGAGACTGCAACTCCTAGTAATGTCAGAAGCAACACCCATAAAGTCTCAGCAACCATGACTGCCTAAACATGAGTCAAACAGAACAGCACTAATGTACATGCTAGAGTGAACAGGGGAAGGCCTGCAAGTCCTCTACTATACACAAAGAAGTACAAGTGACCGAGAAATACTGAGACCCGGAGAAATAGCTTTCCTCAGGAAAAAGCATACTAATTGGTTATCCAACACCAAATGGTCAATACTGAAAACATACATAGTGGTAAGATTATACAGACTGATCAGATTGTATCTAAATATATGTATATTTAGATTTATAGATATATAGATGTATATGTGTTATATGTTATATCTATTTGTATTATATAGTTATATAGTATATATTATCTGTATGATATATGAAATACATAGTATATTATTTATATTATATTATATAATTATATTATGACTAATATAGTAATATAATATATTATACTCACATAACATAATAACAATATGTAATAATATTGTTATTGCATGCATATATTATATTTGTATTTCTATATTTATAATTATAATGTAAAAGATATACATGTAATAATGATGAAAAAAGGCCCATAATTTAGAAGAGAACAAAGAGGAGTATTTGGGTGGAAGAAAGGGAAGGGGGAAATGATGTGATTATGTTATAATCTCAAAAACAATAGAAAAATAAACATTACAACAAAGGAAATACTATAGGCTATATCACATAATAATGAAATCAACAAACCTTACTTAAGAAAAGAAACAGAAGGGAGAGAGAGCGGAGGACAAGAAACACCAAACTTCAAAAAAGGCTCAGCCTGGGACTGCAATTCCAATTTAGAAAGTATCATGCGCCCCTGCTATCCTGTTGTCTCCTTTCCTTAATCCTTTAAGGGTGAACAAGCATGTGTCCCTATGGCAAAGCATCTTTTTTTATATATTAATGAAGAAATGTTGTGATTTCACTTAGAATCTTGTCAGTTGAAGTCTGATGCTATACCTCACCTGAAAACTGCAAACCCGAGTATTCTTATCCCAGGGAGTAAAATGACTTGTCTCCCCTTTGTTGCTGTGATAAAAGATGCTTGCAACAACATTTAAAGGGAGGGAAGGTTTATTTGACTTTTCAGAAGTCCATTCTGGTGAGGGAAATGAAGGTAGCAGGAGCTAGAAGCCTCATGTCACATCACCGATCGGGACTTCGTGTGCTCACTGGCTTTCTCCATTTTGTACAGTCCAGGACTCCATGCCCAAGGAATATCCCACCCACAATTAAGATGTCTTCCCACATCAATGTAATCAAAACAGTCCTTCACAGACATTCTCAGAAGCGAACCTTAGGTAATCCTTCACAAGAGCTCCAGATTCTATCAAACTGACAACACTAATCATTACCTTCCCGTCTACAGGCAATCTTCAGTCTGTGCCACCAATAGTAAGAAAATCTGCTCAGTTTGCTGACAGGAGCCTGATAGAGCTGTCTTCTGGGAGGCTCTGCCAGTGCCTCACAGAAGACAGAAGTGGATGCTCACAGCCATCCATTGGACAGAGCACAGGTTCCCCAATGAAAGAGCTAGAGAAAGTACCCAAGGAGCTGAAGGGGTTTGTAGCCCCATAGGAGGAATAACAATATGAACTAACCAGTACCCCCAGAGCTTCCTGGGACTAAACCACCAACAAGAAAACATATGGTGGGACTCATGGCTCTAGCTGCATATGTAGCAGAGGATGGCCTAGTCGGTCATCAATGGAAGGAGAGACCCTTGGTCCTGTGAAAGTTATATGCCCCAGTACAGGGGACTGCCAAAGTCAGGAAGAGGAAGTGGGTGGATTGGTGAGCAGGGGGAGGGGGAAATGGATAGGGGGTTTTCAGAGAGGAAACTAGAAAAGGGGATAACATTTGAAATGTAAATAAAGAAAATATCTAATAAAAAGAAAGAAAAAAAATTTTTTTTAAAGATCTGCTCAGTCTCAAGACTGGTCAGTACTTAGACACCTTTCCCACCCAGCATGACAAAATGTTGTGCACATACATAAGCCATACCAACTTAATATATTCTCAAGACTCCTAGACCCTGTCCTCAAAATTTGCCTATGATAACTAAAGCAATTTCCCTTTCATGTCTGGCATCCACATGAGCTTTGTCACAGATAAGGTGCTGTTGCTCTCTCTTCCTTACTTCTTAATTCCGATTTTTTTACTTTGAAATTTGGTAGATTAATGAGACTGATATCAGATAAATCATTAGAAATCACACTTATTGTTACAAGTTTCTTTTAAAAAGTTTAAATAAATTTACATTTCAGCTGGCAAATTTATTCTTTGCTTTTATTAAGAGAACAGTCCTGTAGCTGTGGCATAGAATACCTTGAGAATGAACGCAGCTTTACATCAGCGCCCACAGTGCCTGAGGAAGACAGGGGTGATTTATCCTTTAACACTTGCATAGACTGGGTCTGGTTTCTGAGAAAGGACTATATTACAGGCAGTAGGTGGGTCTCAGGCAAGATGATGATATCCATGTGTAAACGAGTTGTAATTCACCCCATCAGACTTCAGGCAGTCACAATAGCAACCACAGACCACAGATGAAAGAAAAAGATCTTTTTCTGGAGGAATAGAAACCATTTATGGAAATGTTTGAGTTACCGGCTCCATAAACAGACACTTGAGGCAGCTGTAAACTGTGAAGCTGAGCAGGAAGGAGGGAGTGAAAGGAAGGGCAACTCACAGAAGGGCTCTTTGACCTGAGGGTAGACAGTTCATGAGCATTGTGTCTGTACTCATGAGCATTTCCAGCATCCACTGAGGCAGCCATCCTTCCTGGCAAGGATACACCATGCTCAGTGCCTCCGATTGGATAGCTGTATTTGTACATGTCATTTATAGAGTATCCCCCAAGCACTTTTTAAGTGTTTACTAAATTTGAAAATAAATTTACCAATTACAGCAAGTAGTGCTATTGCTTTCTATGGCAGCCCATCCCCAGAGCTCCCCATGTCTCTCAACATGGTGAGCTGAGTTCAATCACCTGCATCCACTTTAAGGTAGAAGAGAGCAGATGCCACAGTTTGACCTTCACATGTACAGCATCTCACACACACACACACACACAAACTCACACATGCACACACATGCACACACAATCACATATACAAACACAGTCACACATACAAACACACACTCACACGCACACACACAAATAAAACAGACACACAAGCTCACATACTATCACACACACACACTCACTCATAGACACCCATTCACACACACATACAAATACAGACACAAATATACTCACATGCACACAAACACACAGAAACACATTCACACAAACACATATAAACACACACAGGCAAACACATGCACGCGCGCATGCACACACACACACACACACACAAACGTACACGCACTAAATATTTTTAAAAGCACAGTTTATTGAAAATGCCCTCCAGTTTAAACTCACTCTCAAACTAAACTGGCCCTTCCCTGTAACACTACTCTACCTAAGATGACTAAGTTGTCAAACCATGGTGTGGCACTCATGCTGGTGGTATTGACCAAGTGTCCTTGGGTCGGCTTCTGAATTTCTGAAGTGATAATCTTCACTAGCCTCCCTCTGCCTCTGTTGCTACCTCTTTCTGACTATTTCCAGAAGTTTCTCTCCCTCCTCCTGCCCCTCCCATGCTATTGTCTACATCCCAGATAAGTTAAAACAAAAAGGCAAACATCTCAAACATGGCAGAAGGGAATCAGGAAGAATCTATTCAAAACATTTTGAAAATGACTATCTTTTATATTAATAATTTTGTTTGTTTACATTTCTTTTTTATTAATCATTTCATTCATTTACATCTCAAATGATATCCCACTTCCGGGTTACCCCTCCATAACCCCCCATCCCACATCTGCCCTCCCCTCTCCCTCCCTCACCCATCCACCCTCTCCCACCCCACCGCTCCAGCATCCCCCTACACTGGGACTTCAAACCTCCACAGGACCAAGGGCCTCTACTGCCACTGATGTCAGGCAAGGCCATCCTCTGCTACATATGTATCTGGAGCCATGGATCCCTCCCTGTACACTCATTGGTTGGTGGCCTAGTCCCCTGGAGCATTGGGTGGTCCGGCCAGCTAACATTGTTCTTCCTATGGGGTTGCAATCCCCCTCTGTCCTCTAGTCCTTCAGCCAGCTCCCCACTACGGTCCCTGAGCTCAGTCTGATGGTTGGCTCCAAGCATCCAGATCTGCATTGGTCAGTTGCTGGCAGAAGCTCACAGCAAACAGTCACACCAGGTTCCCGTCATCAGGCACCTCTTGGCAGCAGCGAAAGTGTTGGTTTTGGTGTCTGCAGGCAGGATGGATCACCAAGTGGGGCAGTCTCCAAATGGCCCTTCCTTCAGTCTCCGCTCCATCTTTTGTCCCTGTCTTTCCTTTGCACAGGAACATTTCTGGGTTAAAAACTTTGAGATGGGTGGGTGACCCCATCCCTCGATGGGGGGCCATGCCTAACTACTGGAGGTGGTCTCTACAAGTTCTATCTCCCCTCCGCTGTGCATTTCTGCTGAAGTCATCCCGGCTGGGTCCTGGGAGCTTCTTGCTTTCCTGGCATCTGGGACCCTCCTGTGGCTACCCCCAGTTGCTCAACCCCAACTGCTACATATTTTTATTCAATTTCCAGTCACACAGAGGAAACAAGAGACCAGCAGTGTCAGGTACTGGATGGGGACTATCATCTTTTTAGTGGCCAACATACAAGCTTTTCTCCTACCTTTATCTTCCAAATTTTCATCTCTGAAAATAAAATAACTACAATGAAAAACAATCAGTTTAAGAAAGAAAGGGAATTTTCCAAAGTTCTGTTCCCTCTTAACTTTCTGAAGTGCCCTTGGTTAAACACTTCTCTGGTCTAAGCTCAAAAAGCTGTACTGTCAAAAACCACATTTAGAGAGGGAATCTTCCACTCTCCAAAAAGGATGCTCAAAAACTGAATTCTAAAAAGCAAATAAAAGATATGCATACATTAAGGAAAGTTTATGATTTTCAAAAGCTAAAATTTGTTAAGCAAACTCTGCATGCAATGCCTTCAGATCTGCAATTTCACTTTAAGTCTAAGATACCAATCGTGCTCTGTTGAAATTTTTAAATGCATTTTCCTAGTTTAACTGCTGCATATAAAATGTCTAATCTAAGAAAGGAAACTATGAAAGGTGAAAAATCTAAGGGCATTAAGTGAGGCATCCCTCCTCCTCCTCCTCCTCCTCCTCTTCCTCCTCCTCCTCCCTACATCAACACTGAGGTCTTAGGGACCACAGCAGAGCCTTTCCATCTTAATGTCCCTTAGAGAACCCAAAATAAATCTGTCTCCCTTTACCAAGAAAAAAATCATAGTTTAAATGTAATTAAATCTCGAGGATGTGGACTAACCCTTAGACTTCAAACTTGAACAAGCTGTTAATTCTGCTTTCTAACGGTGCTTATCACAATCAACTGTAGGTAAGACACCCATCAATTTCTGCATCTCAGCTACCCTCCAGAGGTTCATTCTTGCTAACCTACCTTTGAATGGTGTTCTAGTTTCATTTCTGTTGCTGTATAAAATACACTGACAAAAAGCAACTAGAGGGAGATACATTTATTTTAGCTCATAGTTCCAGGCTAGAGTATACTACTTCAGAGAATTCGCACCAGCAAGAGCTACTCTCCTCACATCCACAGTCAAGAGTAGGAAAGAGTGCATTCATACATGCTTCTTGCTTGCTTGTATTCAGCTTGACTTCTCTACCTGCAATTCAGGAGCCCCATGCCTGGGGGATGGTACCACACACAGAGGACTGGGTCTTCCAATATTAAGACAATCTTACACTGAGATTCTCTTCAAGGGTAATACTAGGCTGTGTCAAGTTGACAACTAAAGCTGTAACGTGAAATATTTAAAACGCACCCATGCTATTACCGGCAAGGCACCAGCAGACTGGCCAGCCTGTTCTCAGCCTGGCAGACCAAAGTCTCCTCACCCAGCTTGCAAAGTGCCCATGGTGGGATGCTGCCACAACAGCCCCATACTTCCAAATTCCAGTGGCTGGCTGGGGTGCCCTGCCACTGTACCTTTTCTCTGGAACTCAGTTGACTCACCCTGTGAAGGAAAATACCACATAATCTTAGTTTAGAATCAAAAGGCAACACAATCACTGGGCACAGCAACTAGCATCCTAATCTTGTAAACTATCTTAAGTTACAAATCCTCCATACTGGATCCAGCAGGAGCTGCCACCTGAACCAGGGGCCTCTTCTCCCTACATTTTTGTCTCCAGCATCTCTCCTCTTCCACCATCCCTTTCTGTGACCCAGAAGTCCTGCCCTCACCCAGTGATTGGTCCCTTGAAATCTTTATTCATTACGGGAAGGTTCACATGGAGTCACCTGAGTATGTGCTTCACTCCTCATCCCAGGTACCCTTCTGGGAAGCAGAATTAACATCAAAACACAAACAGCACCAGGGCTATCCACAACAATACCTAACCATTACAGAAAAACATTTTTGATTGGTGGTTTAGTCCCAGGGAGCTCTGGGGGTGCTGGCTAGCTCATATTGTTGTTCCTCCTATGGGGCTGCAAACACCTTCAGCTCCTTGGGTACTTTCTCTAGCTCCTACATTGGGAACCCTGTGCTCTGTCCAATGGATGACTATGAGCATCCACTTCTGTATTTGCCAGGCACTGGCAGAGCCTCTCAGAAGACAGCTATATCAGGTTCCTATCAGCAAAATCTTGTTGGCATCTGCAATAGTGTCTGGGTTTGGTGGTTGTTTATGGGATGGATCCCCAGGTAGGGCAGTCTCTGGATTGTCATTCCTTCAGTCTCTGTTCCACACTTTGTCTCTGTAACTATTTTGTTCCCCCTTCTAAGAAAGATTGAAGTATGCACATTTTGGTCTTCCTTCTTTTTGAGGTCCATGTGTTTTGCAAATTGTATCTTGGGTATTCTGAGCTTCTGGGCTAATANCCACNTATCAATGAGTGCATATCATGGGTGTTCTTTTGTGATTGGGTTACCTCACTCAAGATGATATCCTCAAGATCCATCCACTTGTATAAGAATTTAATAGATTTATTGTTTTTAATAGCTATATAGTACTTTATTGTGTAAAATGCAAAGCTTCTGTAAGGCAAAAGACACTTTCAATGCAACAAAAATGGCAACTAACAGATTGGGAAAAGGTCTTTACCAATCCTAAATCTGATAGGGGACTAATATCCAATATATATAAAGAACTCAAGAAGTTGGACTCCAGAAAACTAAATAACCCTATTAAAAATAAGGTAGAGAGCTAAACAAAGAATTTTCAACTGAGTAATACCAAATGGCTGAGAAGCACCTAAAAAAATGTTCAACATCCTTAATCATCAGGGAAATGCAAATCAACACAACCCTGAGATTCCACCTCACACCAATCAGAATGTCTAAGATCAAAAACTCAGGTGATAGCAGATGCTGGTGAGGATGTGGAGAAAGAGGAACACTCATCCATTGCTGATAGGATTGCAAGCTGGTACAACCACTCTAGAAATCAGTTTGGCGGTTCCTCAAAAAATTGGACATAGTAATAGTGGAGGATCCAGCAATACCCAGCAGATGCTCCAACTTGTGGGACTCATGTCTCTAGCTGCATATAACACAGGATGGCCTAGTCGGTCATCAATGGGAAGAGAGGCCCTTGGTCTTGTAAAGGTTCTATGCCCCAGTATAGGCAAATACCAGAGACAGGAAGCAGGAGTGGGTGGATTGGGGAGCAGGACAAGGTGGGAGGAGATAGGGGACTTTCAGAGAGGGAACTAGGAAAGGGGATAACATTTGCATTGTAAATTAAGAAAATATCTAACCTTGGGCACTAATTGGCTATGCTCCAAGTGCAAAGGCATCCACATACATTAAAGAAACTTTAGTAAGCTCAAAGCACACATTGCAGCACACACAGTAATACTGCGAGACTTCAACACCCCACGCTCACCAATGGACAGATCCTGGAAACAGAAACTAAACAAAGACACTGAAACTAACAGAAGTTATGAATCAAATGGATTTTAAAGGTATCTACAGAACATTCTACCCTAAAACAAAAGGATATACCTTCTTCTCAGCACTTCAAGGTACCTTCTCCATAACTGACCATATAATCGGTTACAAAACAGGCCTCAACAGATACAAAAAATATTGAAATTATCAAATGCATCCTAACAGATCACCACAGACTAAGGCTGATCTTCAATAACAACATATATAATAGAAAGTCAACAATCATATGGAAACTGAACAACACTCTACTCAGTGATAACTTGCTTAAGAAAGATATAAAGAAAGAAATTAAAGAATTTTTAGAGTTTAATGAAAATGAAGCCACAACACACCCATACTAATGGGACACATTGAAAGCAGTCCTAAGAGGAAAACTCATAGCTCTGGGTGCCACCAAAAAGAAACTATACAGAGCACA
>NC_034599.1:4449884-4451214 GCF_900095145.1 Mus pahari | reverse complement strand
GCATTTGAAATGTAAATAAAGAAAATAATAAAAAAAAAATAAAATAAAATAAAATAAAATAAAATGGCTGTTGCATTAAATATTTTACAATGATAACGATTTTAGCTAATCCTTCCGATAAATTGCTAGTTGAATGACAGTACATGTCACAATATGTTGTATTCATCACTTTCACTTCGCTGGGACATGACAGAAACACTTAAAAGTCCAGGTTAGGCATCTGGCTAATGGTGTCAGAGAAACTGTAGTCTGTCATGGTAGAAAAAGGGCAGCCGCAGCCACAACCGCAGCCGCAGCCGCAGCCGCAGCCGCAGCCGCAGCACAGTCTGCAGCAGTGGGAGCTTCTACCAGTGGCTGTTCACCTGATAACAAAGGAGACGCACACAAAGCAGGCCAGAGCCATGGGCAAGTACCACCTGCAAGCTCTTACTGTTAGTGGCCACCAGCCAATATGTCCTAAAATCTCCAAAGCCTTAAAAAAAAAAAAAAAGAAGCACCACTATCTAGGGACAAAATGTTTAAAAAACATGAGCTAGCAAGGGTAAACTAAGAGATAGACAATAGATGATAGATAGATAGATAGATAGATAGATAGATAGATAGATAGATAGATGATAGATAGATAGATATCATGATCATATATTTAACCAATAGTCTGATGAAGAAGAACACAACAGCAGATGGTTGAGTTGGAACCAAGGAATGATGACACTACGCTACAAGATATGGATGAACATTTTACGAGGATGCAAGAAATGTATTGGAGAAAGTGAATGCCCATATGCCTGATGGTGGTGGAGACAGCTGACATAAAGGAAACCACTCAGCTGAGGGCAATACCATCATCACAAAGAACTGCCACTCTAAGGATGACAAAGAACAAATGAGTATATAAACAAATAGGCTAAGAGATGAATGCCTCAAGATATATTTTTCTACTATAAAACTGACAGTTTCATTTTAACAACCACCATCAACTGTTTCAACTCCATATGCTTAATTTGCCATATAAAATTCATGTACTTTTAATATTTAATTTACAAATTTATTTTTCTTTGGTAGTAATAAAAGAACTGGAGCATGAGGAACTCTAAGCAGTTTTGTATCTGTACTTACTTAAAAGATAGTACAATATTTAAGTCAGCACGAAAAACCATTGAAAAATACTTCTCTGCAGAAGTCACTGGAAGATACTCTCGAATGGACGCTAGAGAGACACTGGAAGATACTCTCGAATGGACGCTAGAGAGACACTGGAAGATACTCTCGAATGGACGCTAGAGAGACACTGGAAGATACTCTCGAATGGATGCTAGAGAGACACTGGAAG
>NC_034599.1:4442553-4449139 GCF_900095145.1 Mus pahari | reverse complement strand
ATGCTAGAGAGACACTGGAAGGAATGGATGCTAGAGAGACACTGGAAGGAATGGATGCTAGAGAGACACTGGAAGGAATGGATGCTAGAGAGACAGCTCAGGATTAACAATGTGTACCGCTTTTAAGATGACCTGAGTGTGGTTGCTAGTACCCATGTCAAACAGCAACCTCCTGTAACTCTAGCTTCAGCAGAACTGATGTGTCTGGCTTCTAAGGATACCTGCACCCATGTTTACAAACACATACATGTAATTAAAGTAAATCTTTAAGCAAAATCTTTATGCTAGAGGAGCACTGGAGAACAAGGGGAAATTCACTGATTTACAAGTGGGAACAAACAAAAGCAGCGGTGCAGCACACTTGGTTAGCAGATTTATCTCTCACTACCTGTCTCTCCAATTTCCTTCTATCTCTCTGGGCCATCACCACTTGGAATGCCTAGAAATGCCGCAAACCCTTTTGTGCTTCCAAATCTACCAGTTGTCCATATATTCTCTGCTCTCTCACACATCTAATACGGAACTCTCAATCGTTTTTTAAAGCTGAAAAGCCACTTGATTACAGCATCTGCCTTGCAAAATCATGGATTGTCCCTAAGAGGGAAATGCTTAGTCAAACAAAAAGGAAGCAGATCTCAAAACACTTCTTCCAAACACTATAGGGCTGGCCCCAGTAGAAGCACAAGTAAGGAAGAAGAAAGGGTGTGGGCAGGTGGAGAGAAGGGCAAGAGATAGACCAGAGTTAACCTTGACCGTGGTCACATCTTCTGGTAGAGACTTAGTGACCAAGTCCACTGGGATAACTTATACCAACATTTATAGTTGGTTATTTATTTGAACATTCCTTCTCACGGATGTTTTGACCGACTGTGAAGATGTGCCTGGAATTTTGCAAGCTAAAATCCTAGACTTCAAAATTGTGCTTTTCATGTAAGTGGTTCCTCCTGTGGGGTTTTGTCTTTCACACATGAAAGCTTTTGCTTCTCCAAATATCTAAGGATAGCAAACAATGAGTTCTGAAAGCCAGGAGGTTTAGAAAGGATCCAAGGGATTCATGACAGGCAATAACACAGTGAGAAAAAAAAAACTTCAGCAATAAAAGGTGTGTGCCTGCTCCTGTAAAAAAAAAAAAAAGATTATGCTCTTAAAATCCTGCATGCACTTGCTATTATTTTTACTGTAGAGTAAGGAAAGCAATTGCCAAACCAGACTATCATGGAAAGGTCATTTCAAATCCAAGTCACGTGGTATAACCTCTGTATTGAGAGAATCACAGAATAAGGAAAGAGAAAATCGTACTGAAAGGACAGTCTCACTGAAGAGCCTGTGGCCTGGAAGATGGCTACCCCACCAAGTCCTGTGGAGTATCTGACTCAGCTCTCAGAGTAAAACTTGCCTCCCAAGCCAAGCTGCTGCCAGAAGTCAGAAGCCAGTGTGTGAGTACTTCTAAACTCTTCCTGTGTGCTTCTCAGATTGTAGGGCATGGAAATTCACAGAAGGAAGGAAAATGAATTGACACCCTGAGGCAAAGGTCACAGGAAGAACCTCTGTTCAAACTAGTTGCTTGCTCTATGTTTTTGTCCCCCGAGCCCACACTGCCAATCTGCACATGCAGCACTGCAGCGCACAGAGACTGAGCATGAAGGAGGGCTGCCAGTGTGCAAATATCCTGAATTAAGCCTGCTAGCACTTGGCCCAATACAGGCTCTTAATGGAGCCCTCATTACAAGAGACTATAGTGCTGAGAGTCCACACAGACTATTACAAAACATCACGGACAAACTGGGTGAGCCTCTGTGGATAGTTGGGCGATGGTAACTGAAACACAAGGAAAGATTTTCACCGTAAGCCTCAACTACCGCTGGTAACCTAGGGACTTGAAGATAAGGGCTTCACTGGCCAGTGAGGTAGATGATTTGGCCAGAAAAAAGCATTTGCTGAGAAGTCTGAGAACCTGAGTTCAATCCCAAGGACCTACAAGGTAGAAAGAGAAAATAGGCACCAAGAAATTGCCCTATGATCTGCACAGACACACTGGAGGAAACGTGTACACACACCTAATTCTTAGAAAAGAAATCCTCAAGGATTTAAAGCATATGGTAAGGATAATAGCAACCTTGAGACAAAGACGGGTGTCTAAATATCTTAGTAATGCTTGCTTCTGGTCTACTGTGGATTCCTATAAGCTGAACTTAAAATATTCAAATTCTTAGTTAATTCTTTGATTCCTAACTAGATTTCTGCTGCTTAAATCCATCCCACTCTAGTTATAAGTCAGTCTCCTTTGAAGTCCCTGGCAAATTCCTAAAATAGCTTCCTTCGATGGCCCTATTGTTTATCACACCTGATACCCAGTAACTGGAAATACACTTTATGTGACTCAAGTCAGGCAATCAGCAACCCATTATTTTTAAGGTCTTGTTTGTCTGTTTTACAGAAAAGTTATCATCATTATCTATTCAGGAGGTTTGGATGCATCTAGGTACTTGGGGCTGTGTACTAAAAGTACTTTTAATTAAGCATAAAAATAAAACAAGCTGCCACTCAACTCTTAATACAAGCTTATGGATTCTATTCAACACATTTTTATGAGACTCACACAGGTGCTCAGTGACACTGGCTCTACATCCTTTGCTGGATTATCCATTTATCCTATTTCTTTGTTGTCTCCTCTATACATACAGGGTCCTGAAGAACATCAATGAACCAGGAACACAAGCAGATGCTTACACACACACACACACACACACACACACACACACACACACACGCACTTTGATGGTATCCTCAAATCTGTCAATCAATAGCTTTGTTAGTTTCATAGCAAGGTCCAGTGTCTGTCTGAATGCAAAAGCTTGTTCAACCCTCTTTCCCTATATTCTTCTCTCCACACTAGTTGAGACTTCTATCCAAAGATTTTGAGTTCTACCCTTCTTTCTAAATCCTAGAAACAGTTTTGATATTGTCTTAGTTATTCGCCTGTTGTTGTGATAAAATACCATGACCAAGGCAATTTAAATATAAAGAATTTATTTGACTTATGATTCTTGAGGTATAAGAGTAAAATCATAGTAGGAAGGCACAGCAGTAGGAAGAGGAAGCTGACAGCTTACATCTTCAAATGAAAAACAGAAAAATGAAAAAGAAAAACAAAAAGAGAACTGGAAATGCGGTAAGGCAATCTACTCAAAAACCCTGCCTTCAGTGATAGACTTTCTCCAGCAAGACCACTCCTCCTAAACGTCCCCAAACCGCACCCCAGGTGAGGGCCAAGTACTCGAACATCCAAGCCTCTGGGAGATACTTCTCATTCAAAACACTACAGATAGCTAGTTACCTTACTCCTGTCTGGGCAATTTGACTACATCACCTGAAACTGAATTTCTACATTCTAAGAAACCAAAGACTGGTGAGACCTATGGCACTGTAAGAAGGACCCAAACTGAAACCATTTAATATAAAACTTCCATTTTGAATAGGGGTCAGAAACAAATTTTCAGTTCCCAAGACCTTCCTGAATGAGTGACATCCTAGTTGGCAAGTTGAGATATGAATGTTGGGCAAGTTGCCCTGCCATAGTTGAGCCAACCCACCAATGAGAACAGGATAAGTGTAGCAAATTCACCTATCCCTGAATTCTTATTGGGGAAAAATGTAACTGTAACTTAGCAAAGATGACTGTGGCTTTTGTGATTTTGTGTGTGTGTGTGTGTGTGTGTGTGTGTGTGTGTGTGTGTTCTTAAATTGGGGTCACAGTTCAGTTCGAGTCTGTTCTGTATCCCTGATGAATCAGTAGTGGCTTGAGTGCAATGAATTTTCTTTTCTGGATTGACTTGGTGTTTGAGTTGCATTGGATCCAAGCAGACCCCATAACAACCGCATGGGTTATGTAGGAAAGCCCAGAGGGAGAGTTTGGACAAGGATGTATATTCAAGTAAATACTGGCCTCCATCTGATTTTACAGAAAGCATTGGAACTTGACTGTACTGTGGAGTCTGTTTGACCCAGAGGCAAAAAATAACAGCTTTCTTCCTCAACAGTTTAATACTGAAGTAACTATCAGGTATGGCTGATTAAAAAAACAATGTGAAGTCCCTTGGGGTAAGCCTGCACAGTGGAGAGAACCCGAGAAATTTAATCTTTATTGGCAACTGGTCAAGTTGACTGGACCTTAGAATCACCTAACATTCTGCAAGGGTATTCCGGAACAGATTTACTAAAGTAGGAAGTCCCAAAATAAATGGGGATTGAATCATGAGGGGTGAGAAGGAGCAAGAAACCCAGATGAACACCAGTATTCATCTCTCTCTCTCTCTCTCTCTCTCTCTCTCTCTCTCTCTCTCTCTCTCTCTCTCTCTCTCTCTCTCTCTCTCTCTCTCTCTCTCCTTCCTGATGCAGACACAAGACCAGATGGCCCACCAGGAGATGCACAGTTTAAGGAAAACCAAATCTCTGCTTCCTTGAGCTGCTTTTACCAGGTATTTAGTCAGAGCAATGAGAAACATCACTAATATGCCTAGTTTCTCCTTAAGCCACAGGCACGACAAGAGCTCTTTGTGGGTATGAACTCATTGAAAGCCGCACAGTGGTCTGTGCTTCCTCCAGGGCTCCGTGAGTCTGTGCTGCTCCTCCTCACTGACTTCTCCAGGAGCTCCAAGCAGCAGCATTACTCTTTACCTAGTACTATGGCTTATATTCAAACCAGACTTATTGTATCTCTTAATTTTGTCCTGAGCCCCTTTCAAAGTCAGATGCCTTTATTGTACTAAATAGGTGGGCATTACAAGTGATCCTAAGCCTAGAATATGCTGACCACAAACCCAAACATCTTTGAGCTCCTTTTTTTATGAGTAGAATATGCTAGATCCAATAGCCATCCCGTATACTGAAAAGTGTGTACAAAGGCACACAGCTGTCTGTGTGATACCTAAACACCTCATGGCTCGGGCATTATCCCAAATTGTTATAGGGTTTTCCTCCCACCAATAAAAGCACAAATGTTCTATCAAGGCATCCAGAGTTCTTACTCAAAGATGATACAAAGATAGAGGAGACGTGGCCTATGTGAGTAGATGGTCTAGGACCCCTGAATTAAATTGTCAAAAATAAAATTAAAAGTCTTCCAATAAGATTTTGAGTTGTTGACCCTACTTTATGAATAGCAGATGTTTCTCATCCTCTCTCTTTATAAGTAAGTGAAGAATGTACTTACTAAAGCCCAAGAGCATACTACGCAAGGAAAGTGATTTTAATCTGCTGTGGCAGGAATACCATATCCAGCACAGGAACTGTGTCAGATGTCCCACTTGATTAGGGTTGAAAAGTGCACTGCCAATGAAGTCATAAACAAGGTTTCTTTAGCTTATCCTACAGACCATTTGAAAGCTAGAAACAGACTCATCCTTAATTCATACAAAAGACCTATATACATACACACATGTACATGTACCCCCACACACACACAGCAAGCATTGGCACAATTCTGGTCCCTAGGAAGGAACTAGATGGGGCAGTTTCTTGAGGCTGGTAGCAGCCAGATTTACAGGAAGTGGGTGGTTAGCCAGCCCTGAGAAGAAGGCTCCATGTGTCCACAGTGCTTGCCTTTGCTGATCAATATAGCTAACTGGACCCATCTATTGCATGAGTCTGTCATTCAAAGAGCTACAGGATCCCAATATTAAAAAAGCTCTTAGTGACACTGGTGCCCCCTCAGTGGTGCCTTTATTAACAAGATCCTGAAAAATGTGACATGCTGCTGGTGTCTGGGGCTGGGGGAAGAGACCATGATAACATTTGCACTTTCCTTAAGCTGTAAGTTCTCCCCACCTCTCCATATCAGTCCTGGAACTGTATAATTTTTTTATCTGTCTGTAATTTCCTGTTAATTTTTTAATAACATACAAAGAAATATTTTTTTATCTGTAACATTTCTTTCTTTCTTTCTTTCTTTCTTTTACTTTATTTTCTTTTTCTTTCTTTTTTAAATGATCATTGTTTTATTCTATTTTTTAATATATATAAGAAATAAATGTAATAAACCAAATACATGGACAAAATTTACAAGACTCATATGATCATCTCAATAGAAGCCAAAGAAAAATCTTTGATAAGATTCAACATGCCTTCATAATAAAATTCCTAAAACAGGAAGGACTGTAGGAAACATATCCCAACATAATAAAAGTTATGTATGACAAGCCCATGGCCAGTATCATCCTAAATAAATAAAACCATTAATAAGCCCCATGAAAATCAGGAATGGGAGAGGACCGCCCACTATCCCTACTGTTCATCCGTGATGTGATCAAAGCATTAGCCAGAGCAGTAAGGCAAGAGAAGGGATACAAATGGGGAAATACTAAGTCAAATTATTTTCAATTGAAGATTATATTATCTTATACCCAATGTTCCCAAAACTTGACTAGAAAAATTGTAGAAATTATCAATAATTTTAGCAAAGTGTTATGACACTGTACTGGCTGGCTTTGTGTGTCAACTTGACACAAGCTGGAGTTATCACAGAGAAAGGAGCTTCAGTTGGGGAAATGCCTCCATGAGATCCAGCTGTGGGGCATTTTCTCAATTA
>NC_034599.1:4422274-4440993 GCF_900095145.1 Mus pahari | reverse complement strand
ACAAGCTGGAGTTATCACAGAGAAAGGAGCTTCAGTTGGGGAAATGCCTCCATGAGATCCAGCTGTGGGGCATTTTCTCAATTAGTGATCAAGGGGGAAGGGCCCCTTGTGAGTGGGACCATCTCTGGGCTGGTAGTCTTGGATTCTATAAGAGAGCAGGCTGAGCAAGCCAGGGGAAGCAAGTCAGTAAAGAACATCCCTCCATGTCCTCTGCATCAGCTCCTGCTTCTTGACCTGCTTGAGTTCCAGTCCTGACTTCCTTGGTGATGAACAGCAGTATGGAAGTAAAAGATGAATAAACCCTTTCCTCACCAACTTGCTTCTTGGTCATAATGTTTGTGCAGGAATAGAAACCCTGACTAAGACAGACACATAATTAACTTACAAAATTTACCAGTCTTAATCCATATGAGTAACAAGTATGCTGAGAAAGAGATCATGGACACGTTCCTCTTCCCAGTTTCTCAAAAAATAAAATAAAATATTTAGAATATAGATAACAAAAGAGGTAAGAAAAAATAAAACTCTACAATGAAAACTTTAAATACATGAAGAAAGAGACTAAGAAACATACTAGAATTTGAAGACCTACCAAGTGTATAGCTTGGTAGAATTAACACTGTGAAAAAAAGACCTTCCTACTGAAACAATTTACTGATTCAATGAAATCACAATCCTCATCTCAAATAGAAAAAAAAATCCTCAAATTGATACAGAACAACAAATGACCCAGAATAGCCAACTAGTCCTAGATAAGTGTCTGTTTCTATGCATTCTGCTCATTTAAAATGCTAAGTGCATCTCTCTAAGGCCCCAACTTTTATACATCTGTTTCAGTTGTATCATTGATTTCTTTTTTTAGTCAGTCATACTTTCAATCCTCCATTGTACCCATTTGTCCTCTTCTTCCACAGTTAGGAATCTCAGAAATCATTCTTAAATTCTTTGAATCTTTATGTATTCATCTATAGAATGGGTTGTATGTGATTGTCAGAAATGGTGAAGGAGTTGCAGGAGAAACAAGTGAAATCTGTATGAGTGCTTTGAAAATCTGGTGTAATTTAATAACTATAAATTGTTATATAATGTTCCTATCTAGTTTTCTTCTCTAGATTTTCAGCATCTGACAAGGAAGCTCCAATATGCTTACTTCAGTCAACTCCAGGGTAGATACCATAGATATTCCAAATTAGTTTGGGAATCATGGGTAACTTGAAGACTGCCCTGATTCCATCCCAAGACTACAAGAGTCTTGGAGGACATTATATACACGGGTTTCCAAAATCACTTGAGACCTGGAATGTTTTGACTAGAATCTGCTGCACCTAAATGCAGGCTGATGTCATGGCTTTCCCACTTAAACACCATTTTGCAGAGGGATCATTTGACATATTGAGGTGAATAGTCTGGAGTATTTGGTTCTGTTTTCATTACTTCAGGTTGCCTATATTACTGTGTGCATGTGGATCGTATCCTTTTGGCTTCTTTTTCAACATATTTATTTGTTATAACCAGGCATCTCTTGCTAAATCAAAGTTTCTCCTCATGTAAATTATAGTTGTGTGTGTGTTATTTTAGTTGAAAATCAATTTTGTTCAATATTAGAATGAGTATTCCAGCTTGTTTCTTGGGACCACTTGCTTGGAAAATTGTTTTCCAACATTTTACTCTGAGGTACTGTCTGTCTTTGACACTGAGGTGTGTTTCCTGTATGAAACAACTGCTTGTGGACGTTGTACATCGTGGTGCGGAGCCTAGTGCGCACCACGATGTACAACATGGACTATCTTGGTTTCTCCATCTCTGTTAATTGAGAGTTTTGCTGGGTATAGTAGCCTGGGCTGGTGTTTGTGTTCTCTTAGGGTCTATATGACATCTGACCAGGATCATCTAACTTTAATAGTCTCTGATGATAAGTCTGGTGTAATTCAGATAGGTCTGCTTTTATATGTTACTTGATCTTTTTTCCTTACTGCTTTTTATATTCTTTCTTTGTTTTGTACATTTGGTGTTTTGACTATTATATGATGACAGTAATTTCTTTTCTGGTCCAATCTATTTGGAGTTTTTTAGGCCTCTTGTATGTTCATGGACATCTGTTTCCTTAGGTTAGAGAAGTTTTCTTTTATAATTTTGTTGAAGATATTTACCGGCCCTTTATGTCGGCAATCTTCACTTTCTTCTATACCTATTATCCTTAGGTTTGGTCTTCTCATTGTATCCTGGACTTCCTGGATGTTTTGGATTAGGATCTTTTTGCATTTTGTGTTTTCTTTGACTGTTGTGTCAATGTTTTCTATGGTATCTTCTGCACCTGAGATTCTCTCTTCTATCTCTTATATTCTCTTGGTGATGCTTGCATCTATGACTCCTGATCTCTTTCCTAGGTTTTCTATCTCCAGGGTTGTCTTCCTTTGTGATTTCTTTATTGTTTCTATTTCCATTTTTCAATCCTGGATGGTTCAATTCCTTCACCTGTTTGTTTGTGTTTTCCTGCAATTGTTTAAGGGATTTTTGTGTTTCCTCTTTAAGGGCTTCAAGCTCTTTACCTGTGTTCTCCTGTANTTCTTTAAGGGAGTTACTTATGTCCTTCTTAAAGTCTATATCATCNTCATGAGATGTGATTTNAAATCAGAGTCTTGCTTTTCTGGTGATTTGGGGTATCCAGTGCTCACTGTGGTGGGAGAACTGGGTTCTGATGATGCCAAGTAACCTTGGTTTCTGTTGCTTAAATTTTTTTGCCCTTGCCTCTTGCCATTTGGTTATCTCTCATGTTAGTTGGTCTTCCTCTCTCTGGCTGGAGCTTGTCCCTCCTATGGGTCTGTAAGCTTCTGTCAGCCCTCCTGGGAGACCAGCTCTCTTCTGGTGGGACCTGTGTACAGAGGGATATAGAAGAGCCCTGCAGATAGTGACCAGAAGCATCCTATCCCAGCTGCTCTACTGTTTCTGTGCCCTGTGCACTCCTGGCTGGTCCCACTTTGGACAGTTATTGGAGAGAAAATAGAGATCTTACCTCTGAGCCCAGGAGTGAGAGCACTCCTGGGAGTCCAGCTCCCTCCTGGTGGGACCTGTGAACAGAGGGCTGTGGAACAGCCTTAGCTCCCGGGTGCAGATCCATAACCAGGTTTTTTAAGAAACCAAAATTCTCACTACCAAACACCATGACAGAAAGCAATGTATAGAAGAAAACATTTTGGCTTATAGTTCCATATGTGTAAGGGCCCATCATAGGGGAGAATCACGGGAATGGGTGGCTGGCATGGTGATAGGGAGCAGGAAGCTGAGAGGTCACATCTCCCATCACGAATATGAAACAGAAAGAGTGAAGTAAGGCAAGGCTCTAAAATGTCAAAGCCCACCCACAGTGACAGACTTCTCCCAGCAAGGCTGGACCTCACATAACACCCACAAAAACAACTGCAGTGAAGACCAAGTGTTTAAAATCTGAGCTGATTGGTAGAGGAACTTTCTTATTTAAACCACCAGATATCCACAACTAAAAATGTCTGAGAGGTCGTGCCTAGCTCGGGAAAGGGCAAGGTTTCCTGAAAACATGACATTGGGAATATGTGAATAAACCAGGGAAAAAATTCCATTTAGTGATCTTTGCAGAACAGCCTCTATTTTGGTAAATTACAAGCTTAAAAGAAAACCATGACCCATGTAAAGTTCATGACATTAGTCTTTCGTCAAAAGATGAAACACACAGGCATAAATCCTAATGCCATCAAGCTGTAGCTACACAATGTACACCCACCTGGCCCCCAACTCACTTTCCACTGGAGAAAGCTTAGAGTCTAAATTGATGTCTAATTATCAGCTTCCTACTTTAACAGACTGGAAACTCATCAGGGATAAATCTCAGTCAGTGCTGGCTGAATCTGCTTCCTTCTGGTTAGACTGAATGTGCTAAATGGATTTCCGACTCTGCTCATTCCGTTGATTACACATAATACAAAGAATGGTGTTTATGCACCATCCCACTCTGAATTGACTACAAGCCAGGCCTTGGTGCCAGGGCAATTACAATTGGCTTAAACATCTAGGTGGAAACTCATCAGCCAGTCTTTTCCCCTTGTAGCTTATGGGTTCACCAAAAATGTCCTTGCATCAACAACTAAACATTCATATATCTCATATCAATTTTTCCTCTAATTTTAAAGAATTACTCCAAGAAGAAAATTAGGGGAAGTGGTTTTGTTTTAAAGAGCAGGATTGGGAGCTAATAGCTATATTTTATTCCTTTGTGTGTGTGACATGTCTGTAAGAACAGCACTTGTCTGGTTTTTTCTTTAAGTGTAGAATTTTAAAGAAAAGATTATTGTTTTTTTTAATTTTTTTTGAAACTTTGAGACACAAAGTAACCAAAGTTTTATAGTAGAGAAGTGGGGAAAGTAACAGTATGAGACAGACAGACCAGATTAAATGAGTACAGGAAGCTACAACTCATTTCATTCCAAGAACCAAAGTCTGAAAAGCTGAAGGGATCCATAACAATATAGGTGGCTGTTGTCTCATGTTCATGCACTGCTTCATAATTCTTTCTACATATTTTCCCACTATAACTCAAAGTGTTGTTTACATGTGTTTTTATATTAGTGGTAAATATTGTCCTTTTTCAATTATCTCAACAAAGTTCTATGACAAGGTGGTAAAGGATCCCAGATGTAAACCAGGGGCCTTGGGTCCCCAGACCTAGTCCTTTTCAACCACCTATGATTCCTGTAAATGGTTTCAAAAACTTGATGGTGAGATGTACCTAGGTCTTCTACAAGAGTACACAGGACAAAGAGAGTGAGCAGAAAAGGAGAAAACAAGAGATGGTAGCTGCTGCCAGAGCACATCTCTGATCTCTGAGGAGTCTGGAGACCCATGGAGGCTCTGAAGGATGACGTGATGGCAGGAAAAGCATCTATGGAGTTCACAGTCACTCCAGAACAACCAAGAAAAAAGGCAGTCTTAGGCTAAGATGCTTTTTTTTAAGTGGAATCATAAAATCGGAAGAAACAGCAAAACACAACAACACACAGAGCAGAATGATAAATCTATACACATCACTGCCATTTGGCTGTAGGGACAAAGGTTGTGTCAGATGAAACATGGGTCAGCCAACACCGATGACAGGAAGATGTGTGGCTGCCTGGAACTGCTGCAGAAACAGGTCATTACTGAATAGAGTCAGCCAAACCTGCAGCTCATGCTGCTTGCTCTGTTGGGAGATGGAGAATCCAAGGCAGCTTGCACCCACAGCTAACAAGCAAAAAGGTCAATGAGCCTCAGGAAGGCAGACATTGAGGGCAGGAATATGTGTAGCAGCCAGGAGCTGGCATAGAACCTGCTTCAAGTTACTCTGACTAACCACAACATCACCTTGACTCTGGACAACAGAAATGGTCCTGTATGCTGTTTCCAAAACCAGAAACCTTGAACCAGACCTACAACTCATTATAACGAATATTTGCTTGTAAAACTACTTGGGTAAAAATTAATATTATGTATATATATGAATATATAATGCATGTATCATACTTGAATATATGAATCATATATGAATATCTATCTATATACATATATATCTATCTATATACATCTATACAATGGGCAGGCAGTTGTCCATGGTCTGTGCTACCACCTGAAGCAATGTTGATGTCCTTGGTCTGTGCTTTCACTGAGGGCTAAAATATTGTCTGGCCCATGCGGCAGCAGAGGGCCTTGTTGAGGTCTGTGGTCTGTATTGCCACAGGAGATCACATTGAGGATCATAGCACATGCTGGCTCCCAAAACCATGTGGATGTCTGGATCTACGCTGTCACCAGAAGCTATGTGGAAGTTCCTGGTCCATGCTTCCACTGACTGTAAAGGACGGGGAAGCTACTTTTGCAGTGATAACTATGACTTCAGACTCACAGTTGAAAGAGACATAGAAAGCATCTGTGATAACCCCTAACCCCACCCCACCCCACAACCCCATCCCAAAAATAGTAACAGCTTATACAGAAAGCCATCAATGACACTTAAAATTTTCTGATTTTTCAGCCACCAAACATAGACACTATTGTATATGCCAGCAAGATTTTGCTGAAAGGACCCTGATATAGCTGTCCCCTGTGAGGCTATGCCAGTGCCTGGCAAATACAGAAGTAGATGCTCACAGTCATCTATAGGATGGAACACATGGCCCCCAATGGAGGAGCTAGAGAAATTACCCAAGGAGCTGAAGGTGTCTGCAACCCTGTAGGTGGAACAACAATATGAACTAATCAGTACCCCCAGAGCTCCTGTCTCTAGCTGCATATGTAGCAGATGGCCTAGTCAGCCATCATTGGGAAGAGAGGCCCCTTGGTCTTGCAAACTTTATATGCCCCATACAGGGGAATGCCAAGGCCAAGAAGTGGGAGTGAGTGGGTATAGGGGACTTTTGGGATAGCATTTGAAATGTAAATGAAGGAAATATCTAATAAAATAATTTTTAAAAATTATGATTTTTAAGAATGTTAACTTGCAGTTCTCCACAACCGATGGCTTCTGGTGGAAGTGGAGGTAGGGAAGGACTCAGTTTTTTACAGGGGCTTGCCATAGGGAGTTTGACCATGCTCCAGTGAGTATATGGGCAACACAAATTAGACTTCTTCTTCTTCTTCTTCTTCTTCTTCTTCTTCTTCTTCTTCTTCTTCTTCTTCTTCTTCTTCTTCTTCTTCTTCTTCTTCTTCTTCTTNTCCTCCTCCTTCTTCTTCTTCTTCTTCTTCTTCTTCTTCTTCTTCTTCTTCTTCTTCTTCTTCTTCTCCTTCTCTTACTCCTCCTCCTCCTCCTGCTCCTCCTCTTCCTCCTGTTCTCCCTCCCTGCCCCCCTCCCCCTCTCCCTCCTCCTTTTTCTCCTTTTTCTTCTTCAATTCAAGGGTAGGGGTGGCAGGTGACAGGCATGGGAGGATTGGGAAGTGTATGTAATCAGGGTTCATAATATGAAATTTCCAAATAACCAATAAAATATTACATAATTATAAAGGAATAAGCAGAACTGAGAGAGGCCACTCAGCAGAAGGCTCTTGAGTGGTTGCGTTAGAAGCTGTGTGGGGAAAAAAAGTGTTCAGGGTGTTGTTGCTACTGGGGTTGTTGTTGAGACAAGGTCTTAACACATAGCACTGACTAACCTGAAACACGATGTGTAGACCAGGCTGCCCTCAAAATCATAGAATTCCACATGCATCCACTTCCCAAGTGTTCATAATAAAGGCATGTACCACCACATCTGGTTATAATATTTTTTATTCCCTTTTAAAAGATGAATTAAAGCTACTTAGTACAAATAACAAAGAACTGTTTTAAGGCTGGAAAACCCTGGAACCCTAGAATAACAAGAGAAAGTAAGAGTCAGTCTGGAAAATATTTTAGAACCACACTGACTAGCAAAAATTTTTTTTGTTTTATTAATAGCTAGCACTAATTGAGTACTTATAATTTACCAGGCTCTAGGTTAAGTACTTTACACATATTATATGTTAGATACTAAAATTGGTATGAAACAGATGCTGTTATGGACTCATCTGAGATGCAGAAATGAGGTTGAGGAACTGCAAACAATCACTCATAGAAAATCTGAATTCAGGACTTTCAGATTTCAGAGCATAAACATGACCCACCACCCTGGCTTTCCACATCACAACCTATTGAAAAACTACAGTACCATGCCATTGAGAACATTATATCTGAGAACTGGCATGATCCTCACTTTGCACTGTTCTGTGTAGAAAAAAAAAAAATATTAAAGAAAATGTAGAAAATCCAAAGTCCTGAGAAGGAACCTCTTATTAAGTAGGAGTGATAGTATGAAAATTGAACTTCAGAGCCCATAAAGAATGTACAAAAATGCCCCCCCCCCATTGACTTGCTCCTTCACTACTTGACAAGTTTCAATTCAGAAAAGTCACTTTGAGAATAGGATAAAAAACCAAAGTGCAGAGTGTTGGTAAATGAACAGAAGACAAAGCACGGTGGTGAAGTGTAGAGGAGGGACAGTCACCAATATGGTCAAGAGATTATGTCCAACAGTAGACTAAGAGACACAGCTAGTGATGAGAAGGAAAAAGAGCCTTTCTGTAGAGATAGGTTTTAGAAACAAGAGGAGATTAAGTAACCAGTGAAGCTACATCTCTGAAGGAATTCATAGCACTGGTACATTTGCCCTAGAACGAGGGTGGGTCAGCCATTCCCAAACATCTATTGTAAAGGAAAATAACATGCAAAGTGCAAAGATATGAGGTTTTCTTTTTATATGTGAAGAGGAGAGATGAATAGGGGAGAGCCATCGGAGCATGTGGGGTCATGGGAAGACTTGGGAGTTCAAAGGATGAGGTCTCCATTAACAAAGTACAGATCAAAGGCTTCACTTCCTGGCCCTTCCAGCAGACACATGGGATCAGTAACAGCTTGTCACTGAGGAAGTACCACTCATGCTCTGGGGAGATAATTGTTCTAATCTTCGTTGTGCTATTTTAGGACAAGCACAATCATTGTGAGTCACTGGCTATGTGAGCCTGTTCCCACCATGGTAGTTCAATCATTTTTTCCAAATTAGGTTTTCCTCAGATGTGTCCCTCCTGCCTCTGTCCCCATCCTTCCTGCCAGTCTACCACTCAGAAGCCTAGCACTCAGAGGGCAGCTCCCCAGAATTCTTATTTGGATTCATGATCTCCTTTGCCTCTCTCAACTTTAATGATGGTCTTCAGGCAAGCAATGAAGGCAACATGGGAGCACACTAGGAATCACGTGCACAAACAAGGCACCTGCCCTCCTGTCAGAATGCTATGGCCAGTTCTGTGCCCTTTATAGTTTCCACCACAACCAGACCTATCTTTAGTTAAGAACCAAAAGGACAGGGATCATTTATCATTCAAATTCCCCAATAGACATTTGCCTCTGGGTTGGTTTCTGCCTTCCTCAGTTCAGCATAGAAAGTTCAGTTTGCTTGTAGTGCCCTCTTCTGTTACAGCTCTCTCAACCCAACCTATCTGTCTCACCCACCCATAGTCATGCATCAACTTGACACAAACTAGAGTCATTTTAAATGAGGGACTCTCAACTGAAAAAATAGATGGTCGCACTGGATTGGCCTGTAGTCAAGCCTGCGGTGTATTGATTGAGGATTGCTTGGAAGAAGATCCAGCTCACTCTGGTGCCGCCCCAGGGATGGTGGTCCTGGGTGCTATAAGAAAGCAGATTGAACAAGCATCAGGAACAATCTAGTAAGCAACATTCCAGGCCCCTTGGTCTTGTTAACTTTATATGACCCAGCACAGGGGAAGGCCAGGGCCAAGTAGTGGGAGTGGGTGGTTAGGGGAGCAGGGGCGGGGNGGGGTATGGGGAACTTTCAGGATAGCATCTGAAATGTAAATAAAGAAAATAATAATAAATAAAAAAATCTATTATCATAGGAAAGAAGTAAAAAAAAGAAGTAGGGGGAAGGAGGATGTGGAAAAAAAAAAAGCAACACTCTTCCATGTTTTCCACATCCATGCCTGCCTCTAGCTTCCTGCCCTGACATCCTTGGATAATAGAGTACAAACAGTAAGAAGATATAAACCCTTTCCTCCCCGAGCTGCTTAAGATCATGACGTTTTATCACAGCAATAAAAACCCTAGCTACAACAATTTGATTCATGTATTTAGTGCATATTTTATATTTCTTTATATATGTGTATAATCCAAAAATATATTTGGCTTCTATGTGCTTGTGTATATGTATCTTTAGCATGTGAGGATTAGCCCATGTTTCCCAAGAAAAAAATATGAAAAGCAAAACATGAGAGAATATTAAAACTGAGAGATTTTGAAAGAATGTTTTATTTCCACAGTCACTGAAGTGACTAATATAACCACATGAATCCCCAGGAGCTTAAGGGATTTGTTTTTGGCCAAAGCTACATTCTAAATAGTTACCCAAATGCCCAATCCTCTCGGTTGCCAGAACTATATTTACAATTGTCTTACTTTTCTGTGGAGGCTTTAAGCTCCTCCAGCTCCTATCTGAACCACTTATAAAGCAAACTCTAGTTTTTGTCATTTATCAGGGGCAAACAAGAGGTAGAGTATATACCATTTCAGAGGCTTAGAAGCCTCCCCCTGAACTAAGAGGGACAAAAGAAAATCATTTCGGAACTCTGCTCTGCGGACCAAGCATCGCCCTGGACCTTTACAGAGTTTCTCACTTGTATCTTAAGGACACTGCCAGGCAGAATCACTTCTCCTGGCTCCCAAGTCTTTATTCCAATGGAAGCTAAATATCCCAGGTTCTCCAGTCTACCCACTGCATGTCTTGGGACTTCTCAGCTTCTATTGGTCAATCCCATATAATACATTTCTCTCTCCTCACCTAGATGTCCCCCATCTAGGAAAGAGAGATGTGATCATTTCATTTCTCTGGAGAATGCTAACATACTTATATTCACAACTTATCATCTGCTCAGATAAAGGCAAAATTAGTACAAACTCTCTGGAAACACTGGCATGCTCCATATGACCTTTGATACTTCCACTATGTGTGTTTAGCATATGCATCAAGAATTAAGAGTTGAGGCCTATCTCTGTCACAATCTAAAGAGAATGAATATGGTGACAGGGTGACCTATGAGGTGGGTGTTCAGACCACAATTTATCAGTGCTTCCTTATGGACCTTAGATGTATTTCTGAATCAGTTCTTTCTTTTTTTTCCAGAAAACAAAGACTTATTAGTCCTAATATCCCGATTCCTCTGCAATAAGAAGTGCATTGTTTCAATTCTGCAATTATATCATTTAGAAATTTACTTGTTACAGATGATAGATAGATAGATAGATAGATAGATAGATAGATAGATAGATAGACAGACAAATAGATAGATAATACACAGACAGATATAGGTAGATAGTTTGATTTTAACAACAACCCTGCAATCAGTATTACCTTGACTTGCTCCAAGTAGGATGAGTAAATCTATTACTACTTATTTCCTGACTGATTTGGTCTCTTAAGCGCCATACCTTTATCTTTAACTTGAGGCTGTTTTTCTCAGTCCACAGGGCTGTTCTAATTATTAAGAGAGGACTTGATAGCAAAGCTTTCATTTTTGAGTGTACTAATGTAGTCCAGGCTAGCCTCAAGCTTGCAACCGTATTATCTCAGCCTGCTGAGTGATCATATTGTGTCACTGTGCCTGGCTGTGGTTGCTCATTTTTTATATAGTTTTGTTCTTAACCCATTTTACACAAAAATTTGCTTTCTTGTATTTGTGCAAAGGGCATAAGTGATTTTGTTTCATATGATGCATGATTCTAAAGAGCAAAAGTACTCATGAGAAAAAGTCAAGTGTAAGATGATGAACTGGGTAGAATCGTTTTATGGATTTTTAAATTCCATGAACCTTTAGTTGGCAAGCATACTCATAAACAAAACAAGACAAGGGGACCTTTAAGCAATAAATCACACTTTCTGCATCTCTCAGTTTTTCCTCCCAAGTTCCCACTAAGTCCTCTTGTAAAATAACGTTCCCTATGCCTCTGTTCACAGATTCAAGGGAAGTGGCTCTGAACACACATGGGAGAACTGAAAAGCACAAAAGCAATTTCCAAACAGTTTCAGCCCCGTAGGAGTTGAAGCACCACAGAAAACCCTCGCCTGCCTCACTTAATGGTTGTCCAGCTGTAAGTCTGACTCACTCAATGGTTGGTTGAGTGTCAGCCTGCCCTGCTTAATGGCTGTCTATCAGCCTGTCTCACTCAATGGCTGCCCATCTGTCAGCCTGACTCACTCAGTGACTGCCTGTCTATCACCCTGCTTCACTTAATGACTTTCTGTCTGTCAGCCTGCCTCACTGAACCTGCTATCTGTCTGTAGTGTGTCTGCTTGGGGCCTGGACCTCAGCATAGTCTTGGAAAGTTGAGTGATCCTTCTTCTCACAAGGCAGCTGGTTTGCTGGGACCTTCTGTCTAGCTCGGGAATAAGGTTTGGAGACCACACCCATTTTATGACTCACATCGTTTTTATAAACTCAATCTACATCAAATTCACAAATAATGAATTTCACTTCACTTTTCCTAGGCTTAGCTAACTCAAGCAAGAGTCTTTCACAAATCAAAGCGTCATCTCACTGTTTCAGCTAGATAATACTTGTGAGAAAAACACTAATTTGGATACTTGTTCTTGTGAGCCTCTGTTTTTGCAAGAGAAAGTGGAATGAATAAAGTCACTGAAGCTTTGACTCCTATTCTCAGACATAGAGGAAAGAGTAAGTCTAGCCCCTGGGGTGAGGTAAATCAGAGGAAATCCACCTTCATCTGAACAAAGTCAGATGACTACTACAACAGACCTCTGACAGACAACTTAACAATCTCAGCAATCTTAGAAATACTTACAGTCCTGAGCTGGAGAGACAGCTCTGTCTATAATACTTGACGTGTATGCACAAGAACTCAAGCTTAACCCCCAGAAATCATGGTTGTGAGCACTTGTAACCCAGAAGTGGGAAGGCAGAGACAGGCAGATCTCTGAGGTCTGCTGGCAGCTAGCCTAACCTACCTGGGGAATTCCAGGCCACTGAGAGGTTTTCTCAGAAATAGTAGGCAGGACCTGAGGAATGACAGCACAGGTTATCCTGTGACTGACATGTATACACACACCTGTGCATCCATCTAGAGAGAGAGAGAGAGAGAAAGAGAGAGAGAAAGAGAGAGAGAGAGAGAGAGAGAGAGAGAGAGAGAGAGAGAGAGAGAGGTTTTATAAAACCGGCTAAGGTTCTATTTCAAATGTTAAGAGTAGATGGGCTTTATCCTAAAAGTAACATTGCCTGTCTTTACTGTGCTATTTGTCTTTGTCCTTCTTTCCTGTAAAATCTTCCTGGTGATATTTGCCACTAAACAAGACCCCATCAACACTACATAGAAGCAATACACCTCATATTGTATTACTTGGGAAGAATGTAGGCTATAATATTTCTGGAGAGCAATTTGGCTGTGTAAATCACAAGCATCTAAAAACTACAATCTCTTTGACTCCAAAAGTCCAATTCTTGGAATTTATCCTCAGAGAAACAAACATGACTATCTCTTCAAGCACAATGGTAACATTAATATTCATCAAAGTAAGATTTATTTTTAAATCATTATGAGTCATATATAATAAAATATTATTTTTCAACATTAAAACTAATCACAAATATAGAATATTTTAATTAGCATAAAAGATCTCTAGAATATAATACTGTATTTTGAAAAACGAGTTTA
The DNA here is from genome assembly GCF_900095145.1 of Mus pahari. Classification (NCBI taxonomy): domain Eukaryota; kingdom Metazoa; phylum Chordata; class Mammalia; order Rodentia; family Muridae; genus Mus; species Mus pahari. The sequence continues at coordinate 4,427,742 of NC_034599.1, read as the reverse complement.
AAGCAGGAGATTTAAAATTATCATTTTGGGCTGTCTAGTTTCCACCTGTAACCAGAGCTGTACCACAGCACACCATCCCCAAATACTGCCCAGAGGGAGCTAGTCTCGCAAGAGTGCTGATTCACCTGTGAGCACAGGTAAGACCACCACTTCTACTGAAATTTGTGGCCCAAGAGGGACCCACCCTGAGTCATCAGGACACAGGAACCAAGGGACAGGATCCTTCCGGTTTCCATTCGTGCCCCAGAGATAAACCTGTGCCACAGCTCTCCACATGCAAATTCTTCCCAAAGAACTGGTCTCCCAGGAGTACTGACAAAAAGGCTTACAAGAGGGACAAGCCAGAGTCAGAGACAGCAAGACCATCTAACACCAGAAATAACAAGATGGCAAGAGACAAGGGCAAAAAAATAAGCAACAGAAACCAAGGTTACTTGGCATCATCAGAACCCAGTTCTCCCACCACAGTGAGNNCTGGATACCCCAAATCACCAGAAAAGCAAGACTCTGATTTNAAATCACATCTCATGATGATGATATAGACTTTAAGAAGGACATAAGTAACTCCCTTAAAGAAGTACAGGAGAACACAGGTAAAGAGCTTGAAGCCCTTAAAGAGGAAACACAAAAATCCCTTAAACAATTGCAGGAAAACACAAACAAACAGGTGAAGGAATTGAACCATCCAGGATTGAAAAATGGAAATAGAAACAATAAAGAAATCACAAAGGGAGACAACCCTGGAGTTAGAAAACCTAGGAAAGAGATCAGGAGTCATAGATGCAAGCATCACCAAGAGAATATAAGAGATAGAAGAGAGAATCTCAGGGGCAGAAGATACCATAGAAAACATTGACACAACAGTCAAAGAAAACACAAAATGCAAAAAGATCCTAACCCAAAACATCCAGGAAGTCCAGGATACAATGAGAAGACCAAACCTAAAGATAATAGGTATAGAAGAAAGTGAGGATTGCCAACTTAAAGGGCCAGTAAATATCTTCAACAAAATTATAGAAGAAAACTTCTCTAACCTAAAGAAACAGATGTCCATGAACATACAAGAGGCCTACAAAACTCCAAATAGATTGGACCAGAAAAGAAATTACTCTCATCATATAATAGTCAAAATACCAAATGCACAAAACAAAGAAAGAATATTAAAAGCAGTAAGGAAAAAAGATCAAGTAACATATAAAAGCAGACTTACCTGAATTACACCAGACTTCTCAACACAGACTATGAAAGCTAGAAGATCCTGAGCAGATGTCATACAGACCCTAAGAGAACACAAACACCAGACCAGGCTATTATATCCAGCCATACTCTCAATTAACAGAGATGGAGAATCCAAGATAGTCCATGACAAAACCAAATTTACATATTGTATTTCCACAAATCCAGCCCTACAAAGCATAATAGATGGAAAACTCCAACACAAGGAGGGAAACTACAGCCTAGAAAAAGCAAGAAAGTAATGTTCTTTGAACAAACCCGAAAGAAGATAGCCACACAAACATAATTCCACCTCTAACAACAAAAATAACAGGAAGTAACAATTACTTTCCCTTAATATCTCTTAACATCAATGGGCTTGATTCCCCAATAAAAAGACATAGACTAACAGACTGGATACATAAACAGGACCCAGAATTTTGTTTCATACAGGAAACACACCTCCGTGTCAAAGACAAACAATACCTCGGAGTAAAATGCTGGAAAACAATTTTCCAAGCAAATGGTCCCAAGAAACCCGCTAGATTACCCATTCTAATATTGGATAAAGTCAACTTTCAACCAAAAGTCATCAAAAAAGGTAAGGACACTTCATAGTCATCAAAGAAAAAAAGTCTACCGAGAAGTACTCTCAATTCTGAACAACTATGCTCCAAATACAACGGCAGCCACATTCATAAAAGAAACTTTACTGAAGCTAAAAGCACACGTTGCACCTCACACAATAATAGTGGGGACTTCAACACCCCACTCTCATCAATGGACAGACCAGGGAAACAGAAACTAAACATAGACACAATGAAACTAACAGAAGTAATGGAGCAAATGGATTTAACTGATATTTATAGAACATTTCATCTTAAATCAAAAGAATATGCATTCTTCTCAGCACTTCATGGTACCTTCTCCAAAGCTGACCATATAATCAGTCACAAAACATACCTCAACAGATATAGGAAGATTGAAATGATCCCATGCATTCTATCAGATCACTATGGACTAAGGCTGATCTTCAATAGCAACAAAAACAACAGGAAGCCCACATACACTTGTAAGCTAAACAACCCTCTACTCAATGATAACTTGGTAAGGAAGAAGTAAAGAAAAAAATTAAAGACTTTTTAGAATTTAATGAAAATGAAGGTACAACATACCCAAAATTATGGGACACGATGAAAGCATTCCTAAGAGGAAAACTCATAGCTCTGGGTGCCTCAAAAAAGAAATAGGAGAGAGCACACGCTAGCAGTTTAACAGCACACCTGAAAGCTCTAAAACAAAGAAGCAAATACACACAAGAGGAGTAGACAGCAGGAAATAATCAAACTCAGAGCTGAAATCAACCAAGTAGAAACAAAAAGAACTATACAAAAAATCAACCAAACCAGGAGTTGGTTCTTTGAGAAAATCAACAAGATAGATAAACCCTTAGACAGACTAACCAGAGGGCACAGGGACAGTATCCAAATTAATAAAATCAGAAATGAAAAGGAAGACATAACAATAGAAACTAAATAAATTCAAAAATCATCAAATCCTACTACAAAAGCCTATATTCAACAAAACTGGAAAACCTAGATGAAATGGACAATTTTCTAGACAGATACCAATTACCAAAGTTAAATCAGAATCAGATGAACAGTTCCACAACCACTAAAGAACTAGAAGTAGTCAGTCATTTAAAGTCTCCCAATCAAAAAAAGTCCAGGACCAGATGGTTTTAGTACAGAATTCTATCAGACTTTCACTGAAGAATACCAATACTTTTCAAACTATTGCACAAAATAGAAACAGAAAGAACACTACCCAGTTCATTCTATAAAGCCACAGTTATGCTGAGTATTCTCCTTTGGAGATAGAATGGTTTCTGTCTAATAAGGAACTTTTCACAATTTCCTTTCATAGAGGACTTCATAAGAGATTTTTTTTCTACTTCTATCATGTTTAAAGTTCCAAATAGATTTTTAAAAGTGAAAAAAAAAAACAAAAAAAATATCATTTTGGAAAGTATGCATGTGAACAAATATGAACCACAGTTATAAACTAAATACTAAACTATAATCTCATTACCAGAGCATCATAGTTGTTAAACATATTAGTCATTTATATATGCTACAATAAACAGATGTATGTTTTGCAATAAAATCTTTGAGCAGCTATAAAATCAAAACTTTTGTAGTCCATAAAAGATAATGAGGAAACAAGAGAGCTCAGTCCTTCAAACCCACTGGAGTACCGTTGCCTTGAACACACTTCCTCAAAACTGCCGCACTGCCTGGATCTAGATGCAAACCATCCAGTCAGTCAGACTTAGTTACTAAGCAATCATAGATCCTCAGGTCCTAGACAGAGGCTTTGTTTGACAAGGATCTCTAAATTGTAAAAATATTATTTCTGCCCCTGTTGCTTTTATTCCAGGACTTTCTTGCTCATTAAATATTTTTCACTTAGCATAATTGCCAAAAACATCTTGAAAAAATTCAAAAATGATTCTCATTATTCTAGAGTACCTTTTAAAGAATATAAACTGGAAACAATTACAGAGCTATTTGAAGAGACTCTAATGGAGACAGGATCTTCTATTCTTAAAACAAAGCAATGAAAGACAGCTTCCTACTGAGAAATCAAAAACTAAGTGGATTGTCATAGAAGGACCTACAAACAGAAGCGACAACTTTTTATTTACTTTTAATATTTAATGACTCGTTTGCTATGTAACTATGAGTGCCATTTAATTTTTATGTTTGAATGTGACTAAATTTTATCATTGCTTTTGAGTGCTCAAATTAATTTATATCCTTAATTTGATTTTAAAAGAAAAAATCTTAAAATTGACATGCCCAACCGTTAGTGTGGATTCTAACAGGCATGCTTTTGTATGAAATGCCATTTCTACTCAAAGGCACTTGTGCTTCCTACTGTGTCAGCTTGTGGAAGATCTTAGCACAGAGTCATAAGGCCACTGGGTTTGTGCTGTTTAATGAGTAGGCACTGCAAGATCCCTCACCATGAGTGGAAACGATGTCTCCCAATCTACTGTTAACCAATTACATCTAAAATCTAACACTGACTTCCTTCACTTACTTAAAACAAGAAATGATTGTGGGTAGAAGTGATTTAATTAGTAGTCAAATGTTTCAGGAAATAAATCAATGTGTCCATCAGTGGATGAATAGATAAAGAAAAAGTATTTGATACAATTCCATCATCAAAAAAATGAAATTCTATTTTGAAGCAATATAGATGGGACTGGAGGAACTTGATATTAAATGAAATAACCTTGGCATTAAAAAACAGACATGTACCATGCATGGTAGCGCACACCACCTTTAATCCCAGCACTCGGGAGGCAGAGACAGGTGGATTTCTGAGTTCAAGGCCAGTCTGGTCTACAAAGTGAGTTCCAGGACAGCCAAGGCTATACAGAGAAACCCTGTCTTGGGGTAAAAAAAAAAAAAAAAAAGACATGTGTCTTCCTAGACACGTGTGAAAACTCAAATTTGACTCCTAGAAATAGAAGGTAGAATAGTGATCACTAGAAAAATGGAAATGATAACTACAAATAAAGACTATAAAAGTTCTTTTTTTTTCTTCCTACCTCTGACTCCTAAGTGCTGAGAGTGGAAGTATGTGCCACTGTATTTGCTCACTGAATTTCACTGTACAATCTTTTCTAAATATTTTTGAGATTATAATTACATCATGCACCCTTCCCTTTCCTCCATCCATACCCTTCCTTATACCTTGCAAATCCATGGCTGCTTTTTCAATGGTTTTGTGTGTGTGTGTGTGTGTGTATACATCAATAAAAGAGAGAGAGAATGTATATTGAATTCTGTGAATTCACAGCCCTGTGGATATTCTTTTTTTAATCCAATTTTTATTAGGTATTTACTTCATTTACATTTTAAATGCTATCACCAAAGTCCCCTATACCCTCCCACCCATCCCCCACTCCCATAACCACCTACTCTACCTTCTTGGCCCTGGTGTTCCCCTGAACTGGGGTTTATAAAGTTTGCAAGACAAAGGGGCCTCTCTTCCCAATGATGGCTGACTAGACCATCTTTTGCTACATATGCAGCTAGAGACACGAGCTCTGGTTAGTTCATATTGCTGCTTGACCTAGAGGGTTGCAGAACGCTTCAGCTCCTTGGGTACTTTCTCTAGCTCCTCTATTGGGGGCCATGTGTCCCATCCAATAGCTGACTGTGAGCATCCACTTCTGTGTT
>NC_034599.1:4420321-4421524 GCF_900095145.1 Mus pahari | reverse complement strand
GTTTTTGATCTTAGCCATTCTGACTGGTATGAGGTGGAATCTCAAGGTTGTTTTGATTTGCATTTCCCTGATGATTAAGGATGTTGAACATTTTTTGAGGTGTTTCTCAGCCATTCGATATTTGAGAATTCTTTGTTTAATTCTGTGCCCCATTTTTTAATGGGGTTATTTGGTTTTCTGGAGTCCGTCTTTTTGAGATCTTTATATATAATGGATATTAGTTCCCTATTGGATTTAGAATTGGTAAAGATCATTTCCCAATCTGTTGGTGGCCTTTTTGTCTTATTGACAGTGTCTTTTGCCTTACAGAAGCTTTGCAATTTTATGAGGTCCCATTTGTCAATTCTCGATCTTATAGCACAAGCCTTTACAGTTCTATTCAGGAATTTTTCCCCTGTGCCCTTATCTTCGATGATTTCCCCCACTTTCTCCTCTATAAGTTTCAGTGTCTCTGGTTTTATGTGGAGTTCCTTGATCCACTTAGACTTGACCTTAGAACAAGGAGATAAGAATGGATAAATTTGGCCTGAGCTGGTAAGAGAGCCATCTTTGCTCTGGTGCCCTGCTAGGGAGAGGGCGGCCTGCAGAAGCAACACAGCTGCTGGGAAAGACTCCCTTTCTGGCTCCAGACATCCGGCACCTTTCCCATCAGAGGAGAGGTGTCTGCCCGGAAGGGCTCTCACTGCCTGAGCTAGTAAGGGAGCCATCTTTGCTCCAGTTCGCATAGGCTCCAGTCTGCACTGGTGAAAGTATGGACCGCAGAAGCTGCACAGCTTTGGGACAAACAGAACCAACCTAGCTTCTGGGACAGACCCTGTTTCAGGCTCCAAACATTTGGGCACCTTCATCGTCAAAGGAAAGGTGGACACCTGTGAGGACTCTGTTGGCCAGAGCAGGTGAGAAAGTCACACTGTGTCCAGGGTTCCTCGGTGTCTAGTCTGTGCAGGTGAGTGTGTAAACTGCACAGGTAAGACATCTTCTGGGACAGGCCCTGTTTTGGGCCTACAACTTCAGCCAGGAGGCAGATCTGAACACCAGGCCTCTGTGCACCTTCCCTGCTAAAGGAGAGCTTCCCTGCAGAGAGTAATCTGACCACTGAGACCCAGGAGAGAGTTGGACTCCCAGGACTGCTGACAGAGGCTAACAGAATCACAGGAGGAACAAGCTCCAACCAGAGACAACTATAACAACTAACTCCAGAGA
>NC_034599.1:4415529-4420310 GCF_900095145.1 Mus pahari | reverse complement strand
TGGTGTATCCAGGACTTGCTATGGTGGGAGAGTTTGGTTCTGATGATGCCAAGTAACCTTGGTTTCTGTTGCTTCTGTTCTTACGCTTGCCTCCTGTCATTATCTCAAATGCTTGCTGCCCTCAATATATCTGATTGGAGCCTGTCCTTCCTATAGTCCCAGCTGATTCAGGACTCCTTAGAGTCCAGCTTTCTCTGTGATCCTTCAAGTGCTGGCTCCTGTGAACCTGATATTCTGGGTGTGTCAGAGTTCTTGGCAGTCAAGCTCCTCTGAGACACTCAAATACTGGTGTGACCCAGCTCCTGTTATCCTGGGATCCTGTTGTCCTAAGATCCTGGGTGTGTTACAGTGCGTGGAAGTGGTGTCTCCTTTGAGGACCATGGAATTGTCTGGTCTGTTCGAAACCAAGGTAAACCTGAACTGATTAAAAGGAACCTGAGCCTCTGGTCAGAAAAGGCTTGGGTGTCCTTGTTCCTGCTGTCACAGGCCCGTTACTATTGGTTTGGAGCAGCTGTTGTGTTCCAATCACCAGTGATCCTAAGATTGCTTGTGCAGTCCTCAAGGGATCGTGGGGGTGTCCGCCCACCCCACACCCTAAGTGACCGGTGCTGGTGCAGACCAGAAGGGGCTTGTGCTCCTGGTCAGGCCGGTTCTCTGTTGCCCTAGTGCTGTCTCAGGTCCTGTGTGCAAATGGATTGGAGCAGCTATTGTGTTCCACTCACCAGTGATCCTAAGATTGCGTGGGCAGTCCTCTAGGGACCATGGGGATGTCCGCCCACTCCATGCCCTAGGTGACCAGGTGCTGGTGCAGACCGGAAGGCAACTATATAAGTCCTAACAGCTGGTTAAGGGGGAAGAATAAGTACTAATTTTGTATAGCACACAAAGGTGGTTACAGTTTGCAAGAATCTGTATGTCCCAAAATAACCATAAGAAAGAAATCCAATCCTCCCATTGCAAAGAAAGTAATTATCCTGACTTTGGCATTATTCATCCTATGTATATATCAAATGTATCCCATTAATATGCACAAACATTAAGAACAGGCAATTAGATAAAGCTTCGATTTTCAATGTGTTTCATTGAATATTGTAATATTATGAAATGTTTACTGTGGAGCTTGAAAAAGTAGGATTTATATTTTAGAATGGCATACACAAAAAAAATTAGCCTAGTAGGAAAATCTATTTATGTACATTTTTAGAAATAATAATGAGACTAGCATATAATAATATATTGATATTTCTCACAAAATAACAAAAAATGTACTATAGATATTTTTAGAACTCAGAGAAGAGACATCACAAAAAAGAAAGGCAAACCTTGTTAATTCTAGTTTTATGCTTGCTTTAGAGCTGAAGACACCTAATGGTTCCATCTTCCTTCACTAGTTACTAACAAAAGCTAGGGCCCTGGAGAGACAAGGCAGAGCAGAGGCACAGGGTTCCATTTGAGGCACAGTGAGCTATGGCTTTAGCAAGATCCTGGAGGAGTCATCAGCACAAAGCTAAGAAGGATGCTGGAGAGAGTATGGAGTAGGCAATGGTTGCTAGCCAGAATTAATGCAACTCTCAACAGAGAAAAGAGAATGTTGGGAAGATGACTCCATGCCCATTATAACTCTGCACCCACCAGTGCCAGCTGGGTACATTCCTTCTGAGTCCTGATCATTCTCTCTGAGACACCTACAAAAATCTATCTCTATCCCATCACCTTTTCCCCATCAAGGGGCATCTTGAGTATCAGCAATGACAAGTAGCTTCTCCCACAATCCCTGCTCCAGGGGACATTTGTATTTTAACTTTAGTACTTTCATTATCCTTATATCTTCTTTAATTAGCACATAGAAATATAACATAGCTATTATATTTACATAATATATTATATATGATGTATGACTATAATGTATAATGTATATTATATACAATATATAATATATGATATAATATATCATGTACGATATATGATATATATGGTAGTTTGTCCATCTCTACAAATTATTTTATGATTTAAAGAAAATATTTTGGGGGGCTGGAGAAATGGATCCACAGCTAAAAGCACTTAATACTCTTGAAAAGAACTTGGGTTTGGTCCCTAGCACCCACATGATGGCTGCTCACACACCTATAACTTCCATTCCAGAGGAATCAAATGCCTTCTTCTGGACTCTGCAGGCACAAAGCACAGATGTGGTGCACAGACATACACGCAGCTTCAAAGTGCTTTCTTCCTGCACTTTGAAGAAGATACCGCACTGGTGGCGTGGAAAACTTCCTTGCAATGCAATTGTGCTCTTCTTATCATTAAAAAGGCAAGCCTGTGTCATGGAAGATGACGTAGCCTGGGGCCCCACTGCCTGGTTTATGCACACCACCCAGCATTATGTGTATTACATGAAACAAGTCACCAAATGTACATCTGAAGCAGTGTACAGAGGGTATTCCAGAGCTCCATGGTTGTTTTGTGCTAATCTCTTAAATGATATGACAAGTTTTGTCTTTCATAAGATTCTAGGGTATTCTAAGTGCTGCTGAAAATTTTTCTATGTAAAGTAAAACCTAAGTCTGTACGGTGTTCTTATATAATGCTATAAATTCCCCAGGACAAGGTACTTGAACTAGCTTTGCCAGGTGCTTTCTACTTACATAAGCTTTTTGGGTTTTCTGACAAGAAACTAAAATCCATAATACCTGCTTATTTATATAGACCATTAATTCTGAATTCTATTCTTATATTTCCACTCTTATGCCATCTTAATAAAGCATAGTAAAAGTTACTTGAAAGCCTTTAGCATGACCTGTCTGGAGGTTAACAATTTTGCAATAACAATCCCCTCCATTACTGTTCTCATAGCTGAGAATGTTTTTAATTTTTAAAACAAAATGCATTCTATATTCCTTTTTCTTCTTTTATATTGAATTGTACTTAAAAGCAAAAATGCTAACATTGCCATTTTTTAGATATTTTCTTTATTTACATTTCAAATGTTATCCCCTTTTCTAGAGTCCCCTCCGAAACTCCCCTATCCCCTCTGCCCTCCCCCCGAACCCCAACCCACCCACTCCCATTCCTGGTCCTGGCATTCCCCTATACTAGGGCATAGAGTCTTCACAGGACCAAGGGCCTTTCCTCCCATTGATCACCAACTAGGCCATCCTTTGATACATGTATAGCTAAAGCCACAAGTTCCACCATGTGTTTTCTTTGATTGGTGGTATAGTTCCAAGGAACTCTGGGGATATGGGTTAGCTCATATTGACGTTCCTTTTATGGGGCTTCAGACCCCTTCAGCTGCCTGGGTATTTTCTTTGGCTCCTTCATTGGAGTCCTTGTGCTCCATCCAATGGATGACTGTGAGCATCCACTTCTGTATTTGCCAGGCACTGACAGAGTCTCACAAGAGACAGCTGTATCAGGCTCTTGCTGACATCTGCCTAGTGTCTAGCTTGGGTGGTTGTTATGGGATGGATACCTAAGTGGGGCAGTCTCTAGATGGTCCTTCCTTTGGTCTCAACTCCAAACTTTGTAACTCCTTCCATGGGTATTTTATTTACCATCCTAAGGAGGAACAAAGTATCCACACTTTGGTCTTCCTTCTTCTTGAGTTTCATGTGTTTTGCAAATTCTATCTTGGGTATTCTAAGTTTCTGGGCTAATATCCACTTATCAATGAGTGCATATCATGTGAGTTCTTTTGTGATAAGGTTACCTCACTCAGGATGATATCCTCCAGATCCATTCATTTGTCTGAGAATTTCATAAAATCACTGTTTTTAATAGCTAAGTAGTAATACATTATGAAAATGTACCACATTTTCTGTATTCATTCCTCTGGGTTCTTTCCAGCTTCTGGCTATTATAAATAAGGCTGCTATGAACATCATGGAGCATGTGTCCTTATTACGAGTTGGAACATCTGGGTATATACCCAGGAGTGGTGTGGCTGGATCTTCTGGTGGAACTATGTACAATTTTATGAGGAACCACCAAACTGATTTCCAGAGTGGTTATACCAGCTTTGCATCCCACCAGCAATGGAGGAGTGTTCCTCTTTCTACACATCCTAGTCAGCATCAGCTGTCACCTGAATTTTTGATCTTAGCCATTCTGAATGATGTGAGGTAGAATCTCAGGGTTGTTTTGATTTTCATTTCCCTGATGATTAATTAAGGATGTTGAACATTTCTTTACGTGCTTCTCAGCCATTCGGTATTCCTCGGTTGAGAATTCTTTGTTTACCTCTGTACCCCATTTTTAATAGGGTTATTTGATTTTCTAGAGTCCAATTTCTTGGTTTCTTTATATATATTGGATATTAGTCCCTATCAGATTTAGGATTCAGAAAGATCCTTTCCCAATCTGTTGATTGCCTTTTTGTCTTATTAAGAGTTTCTTTTGCCTTACAAAAGCTTTGCAATTTTATGAGTTCCCATTTGTCAATTCTTGATCTTACAGCACAAGCCATTGCTGTACTGTTCAGGAATCTTTCCCCTGTACCCATACCTTCGATGCTTTTCTCCATTTGCTCCTCTAGAAGTTTCAAAGTCTCTGGTCTTATATGGAGTTCCTTGATCCACTGAGACTTGAGCTTTGTACAAGGAGATAAGAATGGATCAATTTGGATTCTTCTACNTGATAACCACCAGTTGTGCCAGCACCATTTGGTGAAAATGCTGTCTTTTTTTCACTGGATGGTTTTAGCTCCCTTGTCAAAGATCAAGTGACCATAGGTGTGTGGGTTCATTTCTGGATCTTCAATTCTATTCCATTGATCTACTTGT
>NC_034599.1:4399901-4415104 GCF_900095145.1 Mus pahari | reverse complement strand
ATTTGGATTCCCTTGATCTCCTTTTGTTGTCAAATTGCTCTGGCTAGGACTTCAAGTACTATATTGAATAGGTAGGGAGAAGGTGGGCAGCCTTGTCTAGTCCCTGATTTTAGTGGGATTGCTTCCAGCTTCTCTCCATTTAGTTTGATGTTGGCTACTGGTTTGCTGTAGATTGCTTTTATTATGTTTAGGCATGGGCCTGGAATTCCTGATCTTTCCAAGACTTATCATGATTGGGTGTTGGATTTTGTCAAATGCTTCCTCAGCATCTAACAAGATGATCATGTGTTTTTTGTCTTTGAGTTTGTTTATATAATGGATTACGTTNATGGATTTCTGTATATTAAACCATCCCTGCATCCCTTGGATGAAGCCTACTTGATCATGATGATCGTTTTGATGTGTTCTTTGATTCGGTTTGCAAGAAATTTATTGAGTATTTTTGTATTGATATTCATAAAGGAAATTGGTCTGAAGTTCTCTTTCTTTGTTGTTTTTTGTGTAGTTTAGGTAACAGAGTAAATGTGGCTTCATAGAATGAATTGGGTAGAGTACCTTCTGTTTCTATTTTGTATAAAAGTTTGAGGTGAATTGGAGTTAGGTCTTCTTTAAAGGTCTGATAGAACTCTGCACTAAACCCTGGGCTCTTCTTGGTTGGGAGACTATTAATGACAGCTTCTATTTCTTTAGGGAATATGGGACTGTTTAGATCATTAATCTGATCCTGATTTAACTTTGGTACCTGGTATCTGTCTAGAAAATTGTTCATTTCATACAGGTTTTCCAGTTTTGTTGAGTATAGCCATTTTTAGTAGAATCTGATGATGCCTTGGATCACCTCAGGTTCTGTTGCTATGTCTCCCTTTTCATTTCTGATTTTGTCAATTAGGATATTGTCCCTTTGCCCTATAGTTAGTCTGGCTAATGGTTTATCTGTCTTGTTGATTTTCTCAAAAAAAAAAAAAAAAAAAACAGCTCCTGTTTTGGTTGATTCTTTGTATAGTTCTTTTTGTTTCTACTTGGTTGATTTCAGTCCTGAGGTAGATTATTTCCTACTGTCTACTCCTCTTAGGTGAATTTGCTTCCTTTTGTTCTAGAGCTTTTAGGTGTGCTGTCAAGCTCTTAGTGTGTGCTCTCTCTAGTTTCTTTTTGGCAGCACTCTGAGCTATGAGTTTTTGTCTTAGGGATGCTTTCATTGTGTCTTATAAGTTTGGGTATGTTGTTGCTTCATTTTCATGAAACTCCAAAAAGTAATCTCTTTATTTCTTCCTTGACCAAGTTATCAGCTTCCATATCAACTTTGGCTTTGTATTATTTATGTTGTTATTGAAGATCAGCCTTAGTCCATGGTGATCTGTTAGGATGCATGGGATAATTTCATTATTTTTGTATGTGTTGAAGCCTGTTTTATGACCGATTACATGGTCAATTTTGGAGAAGGTATAATGAGGTGCTGAGAAGAAGGTATATCCTTTTGTTTTAGGATAAAATGTTCTGTAGTTATCTGTTAAATCTATTTGTTTCATAACTTGTTAGTTTCACTGTGTCTTTGTTTAGTTTTTGCTTCCAGAATCTGTTCATTGATGAGAGTGGGGTGTTAAAGTCTCCCACTATTATTGTGTGTGGTGCAATGTGTGCTTTGAGCTTTTCTAAAGTTTCCTGAATGAATGTGGATGCCCTTGCATTTGGAGCATAGCTATTCAGAATTGAGAGATCATCGTGGAAGATTTTAGCTTTGATTAGTATAAAGTGCCCCTCGTCTTTTTTGATAACTTTGGATTAAAAGTCGATTTTATTCGATATTAGAATGGCTACTCCAGGTTGTTTCTTCAGACCATTTGCTTGGAAATTTGTTTTCCAGCCTTTTATTCTGAGGTAGTGTCTATCTTTGTCCGTGAGGTAGGTTTCCTGTATCCAGCAAAATTTTGGGTCTTGTTTATGTAGCCAGTCTCTTAGCCTATGTCTTTATATTGGGGAATTGAGTCCATTGGTATTAAGAGATATTAAGGAAAAGTAATTGTTGCCTCCTGTAATTTTTGTTGTTAGAATTGGGATTCTGCTCTTGTGGCTATCTTCTTTTAGGTTTGTTGAAGGATTACTTTCTTGCTTTTTCTAGGGCATCATTTCCCTCCTTGTGTTGGAGTTTTCCCTTTATTATCCTTTGAAGGGCTGGATTTGTGGAAAGATATTGTGTGAATTTGCTTTTGTCATGGAATACTTTGGTTTCTCCATCAATGTAAATTGAGGGTTTTCTGGGTATGGTAGTCTGGGCTGGCATTTGTGTTCTCTAATCATCTGTATAACCTCTGCCAGGATCATCTGTCTTTCATAGTCTCTGGTGAGAAGNCTGGTGTAATTCTGATAGGTTTGCCTTTATATGTTATTTGACCTTTTTCCCTTACTGCTTTTAATAGTCTATCCTTATTTAGTGCATTTGTTGTTCTGATTATTATGTGGCTGGAGAAATTTCTTTTCTGGTCCAGTCTATCTGGAGTTCTGTAGGCTTCTTGTATGTTCATGGCCATCTCTCTCTAAGGTTAGGGAAGTTTTCTTCTATAATTTTGTTGAAGATATTTACTGGCCCTTTAAGTTGAAAGTCTTCATNCTCATCTATACCTATTATCCTTAGGTTTGGTCTTCTCATTGTGTTCTATATTTCCTGAATGTTTTGAGTTAGGATATTTTTGCAATTTGCATTTTCTTTGCTTGTTGTGTCCATGTTTTCTATGGAATCTTCTGCACCTGAGATTCTCTCTCCCATCTCTTGTATTCTGTTGCTGATGCTCTGGCATGTCTGGTTCCTGATTTCTTTCCTATGATTTCTATCTCCAGAGTTGTCTCCTTTTGATTTCTTTATTGTTTCTACTTCCATTTTTAGATACTGGATGGTTTTGTTTAATTCTTCCACCTGTTTTGTAGTGTTTTCATGTAAGTCTTTAAGGGATTTTTTGTGGTTCCTCTTTAAGGGCTGTTTACCTGTGTTCTCCTGTATTTCTTTAAGGGAGTTATTTATTTATTTCTTATAGTCCTCCGTCATCATCATGAGAAGTGACTTTAGATCCATGTCTTGCTTTTCTGGTGTGATGGTGTATCCAGGACTTGCTATGGTGGGAGAGTTTGGTTCTGATGATGCCATGTAACCTTGGTTTCTGTTGTTTCTGTTCTTATGCTTGTCTCCTGCCATCTTAGTATCTCATGTGCTTGCTGCACTCAATATATCTGATTGGAGCCTGTTCTTCCTATAATCTCAGTTGATTCAGGACTCCTCAGAGTCCAGCTTTCTCTGTGATCCTGTGCTTCCGGGATCCTGTTAACTTGAGATTCTGGGAGTGTCAGAGTTGTTGGCAATCAAGCTTCCTCTGAAACCCTGAGATCCTGGTATGATCAAGCTCCTGGTATCCTAGGATCCTGGAATCCTATGATCCTGGACATGTTACAGTGCCTGGAAGTAGTGTCTCCTCTGGGGATCGTGGGGTTTTCTAGTGTATTTGAAACCAAGGTATACCAGTACTGATCAGAAGAAACCTGAGCTGCTGGACAGACAGGGCTCCTGTGTCCTTGCTCCTGCTCTCACGGGCCCATCATGATTGGTTTAGAACAGATGTTGTGTTCCACTCACCAGTGATCCTAAGATCTTGGGCGTTCTATGGCGCCTCAGGCATGGAGAGTCAGCTGGGGACCGTGGGACCATCCGCTGAGTTTGTACCCAAGGTGGCTCAGAGCTGGCCGCATTCTATGTTCTTAAAAGCCAAGAAGAAAAACTTCTAAATCAGTGACTTGCTTTTTATGTGTGTACATGCACATGCATAGGCATGTGCAGTAAAACTGTGACATGTGCTTGGAGAGATGGTAAGAATAGACCCTCAGCACCTAGGTAAGATCTGGGAAGATGCACCAGTCGCTGTGCTGCAGAGTGGCAGACACCATTCTGCTGCCAAACTCACTAAGTTCCAGGTGCAAAGCAGACACTGCTCAAGGGAATAAAGCAGACACTTGTCATCCTTCCCTGCCCTCCTCAGATTCAGACTCACACATGAACACCCACCCCCTCTCTCTCTCTCTCTCTCTCTCTCACACACACACACACACACACACACACACACACACACAATTTAATTTGAGAAAATGTAAATGTGAATCCTGAAAATGATGGTAGAGATGCTATAGGCACAGCAGACCATAATCCTATGAAAGGTCAGTAGCCAGTTGTACAAATGAGCTGCTGAGTCCACTTAAATCTAAACTCCATGATTCTATAGTTAAATCTGTTCATTATAAAGAGCTAGATTTTTGTTAAATA
Source organism: Mus pahari (assembly GCF_900095145.1). NCBI lineage: Eukaryota > Metazoa > Chordata > Mammalia > Rodentia > Muridae > Mus > Mus pahari. Next base: position 4,410,804 of record NC_034599.1, on the reverse strand, counting down.
TTTCATAATTAGAAATGGATAAAATATAACACAAATACTATTTTAAACTTCAAAACAGGAATGAGAATAACTTCTATTTATAAGACAATACTAAAATAAACATTTTTACCCTTTCTAGCCTCGGGTCACTGCATTTTGGAACTCAGAGAAAAGGATGAACTTTATATTACAACAAGCAACACAGCCTAGACCACAGATGTCCTTGTGTCCAGGAAGGACCGCATCAACCTTTATCCTAGTAAACACAGCTTTCCAACTGTGGGCATCAAAGGCTATGCACCACCTTTTATAGAAATACTCTTCCAGTTAGTGGTAAACCATCCTCATTTTTCAAAGGCACCAGCAACCAGGCATAGTGACTCACATCTGTGGGCCCAGTTACTTCAGAGTTTGATGGAGTATGGTCACTTGAGTCCAGCAGTTCAGCCCACGCCCGGACATCATACTAGTGAGTAGAAGTGCTACTGTAATCAATTAGAGTGGAAATACAATGAATGCAACAGCACTAGAATAGAACTCAGGGAAAAATAGAGATGCCCTCTGCTTTAGACAGACTGCTCAGCATTGTTTAGGGGAGGACAAGGATGTGGGAAGGGGGGGTATTGGGAGGAGGGAGGCTTCAATTGAGGTATAGAATGAATACATAAATTAATTAATGGAAAAAAGAATCTGGAAAAATATATGTTCTTCATCTTATGAAGTTAAAAATAATAAAGTTTACTTTTCAAAAATGAAGTAAATTAAAAATGGATATATGTAGGAATTAATTTTTATATGTTTATGTTTTTATTTTGTTTGTCATTTGAAATGATTACAAGAGATAAACAAAACCAATGTACATAATGCCTTGGAATCTACAAATTAACTTTTCTTAACCTTTTCAAACTGCTCTACTAAAATACCACAGACTGTATGATTTAAACCATAAGTATTCCTCCTGGTGTGGGTGCTATGGATTCTAAGATAAATGTATTTATAGATTTGGACTCTGAGGAAAATTCACTTCCTGAGCCCCAGATGACTGTTTTCTTGTGTCTTCTCAAGACAAGGCAGAGAAAGAACTTCCCAGGATGTCTTTCATAAGAGAGCCACTCACTCACCCTGTAACTAGTCATCCCACAGAAGCATCTCCTTCTAACCCATGTATCAGATGTGAACTTAAAGAAAACATGGCGTTCATCTTGTAACATTCTGTCTTTAACCCCCAGAATGCATATGCATTCATCTGATTTTCAAAGCCCCAAACTCTCAAATCATTTTTAATGTTTATTCTAAAATCCCCAGTATAATGTATCACCTAAATATTATCAAAATCCATGTAAAGATGATAGATAAATAGTATCTACTGTATGGTGCCATGAATAAGTCAAGTCAAGACAGGAAAGAAGAGACTGCATTCCAAAATAGAAAGAAATAGGGAGGGCATCAGAAATCAAAACGGGTAATAAACAAGCTAGAAGGCAATGCAGTAAGCACACCGTTCCCCTATTTTCAATAAAATGAAAGAAGGATGGGGAAGACTGACGCCCTGTTCTGAGGAAAGGACCATAGCTCTCACAACCTTCAAATCCAGTTGGCAGTTGATGAAGCAACTTCATCACCTCCAATGTGGTGAGTCACAAATAGAAATGACATCTACTTTGTCACTACCCAGTTCTCTGAGGGCTGTGGCTGGGTGCTATCCTTAGATGGAACTTACGGTTTAAGACTGTGCTAAACTGGAGGTTGAATAACAAGGAACAATCTTAAATCAGGGAGCCTGAGTTAACCTACCAGATGTGATCCCAATGTGATCACAAGCCATAGAAGGTAGTCATGGAGAAGGATAAATCATGATACACACCTACAGAAAAGTGTTTGGTGGCTGGAAGCTCAGTGAACCCTCAAGAGTGGGCTATTCACTAAGATCCCCAAATAAGACTAAAAGAGATATCCAAAGCAACAAAAATGAAAATCATAAGACAGAAGCACAAGAAAAATGAAAAGGCAGGATAACATAACTCCTCTGAGGGATTGCAACTCAATTATATAATCCCAGAATACCTAAATAGTGGCAAAGAATTCAAATCACTCTACTTCTAGAAATAATCAGAAACTTCAAAGAGTAAATATATAAACAAGTGAAGTAAGGAAATCAACTTAGGTGGACATAAGAAAGTTAGCAACTTGATAACAAAGTCAGTGATAAAATTAAGATCCTGAAAAACAGTTATCAGAAATAAGAGTCAATCAATCAAATAAAAAAATATGGTGAAAGGCATCACCAATGACATAACATAGGAAGGATATCAAGACTAGAGAACACAGACAAGGAAACACTACATTCTCTCTCAATACAGAGGTACCAAAGAATTACCAGAACATTCAGTAACTCGGATAAGATCAAGAAGCCAAGCCTAAGAATTCACTAAATATAAGTAGCTAAAATAAAATTAAAAGTTCTGAGGAAATGTATTAAATAAAATTATAGGAGAAATTTTTCCTAATCTAGGGAAAGAAATGACCATTCAAGCACAGAAGGCCTTTAAAACACAAAAGACATGAGCAGAGAATTTTCTACAACATTAGAGTCAAATGTCAAAACTTCAGAACAAAGATATAAGATTAAAAAAAAGATGTGAGGGGAAAAGCTATACAATCTACAAAAGTAGCACCGGCCCTCCCAGCACGAAGTCTAAGCCCAGCAGAATATGAAATGTCATCATTCAAGCCCTGGAAACAAGCACACAGCTGCAGCGATCAACAGAGAAGACAAGCACAAGCCGAGGAACGTATACCCACCAAGCCGCACTGCAGAAGGTATGTGAAGGAATGCTAACTCAGAGAAGGTATGTGAAGGAATGCTAACTCAGAGAGTTAAAGCATCTTCTTAATCATGAGAGCACAGAAAGAAAGACATTTCAAGAGAAGAAGACAGGAACACAGAAAAACTAAGAAAGAATAAATCGTGTCCAACTCTTAACATGAATAGAAGAGAAAGAAAGAAAACACAATAATCATATCCTCAAGGACAGGACCAGCAAGCTCTCTCTATACCCCTAAATAAATAGACTAGTGACTAGATTAAAACTTAAGCTCTATTTCTTCTACATAAGAAATGAATCCTGACAAGGACATGCATGGACTGGAAGTGAGTGAGTGGATGTTTGTCAGCATATGAAGCAAGTGGAAGTCAAAATAAACTAATAATCACATTAGCATCTGATAAAGCAAACTTCTAGCAAAATTAGTCCAAAGATGCTACCTGAGGGTGAAACTACAGGAAGGGATACCATAAGTAAATGGAACCAAACAGTTGTCATTGTTCTAATATCTGATCAACTCCAACATAAACCAAAAGTAGTAAGAAAACATAAAGAAGGTTAAAGGAATAGTTCATCTAGAGAATATTTTAATTCTAAACATATACAACAAGCACAAGTATATACAACTTTATAAAGCAAATATTATTAGATATAAAGTTACAGACTAATTCCTAGCATAATAGTGAGTGACTTTAAAACCCTACTCTCACCAATAAACAGGAGACCCAACAATAAATAAACAGATCAACAATAAATTAAGTGATACACATTGGCTACAGGACATACAACAATTAATGTCAAACTGACCAAGAAACTTGCAAGTTGGTTAGTTTTTATGGTGTTCAAAAGTGCTCTGCAGGGTACTGGGGAAGAAAAGTCCTTGATGGCCTTAACAAGTACTGACCCCTGTGTGCTGCAGGATCAACTTGCAAAGCGAGATGTGCCCACTGGTGTAATAGTGGCGAGATGTGCCCACTGGTGTAATAGTGGTGAGATGTGCCCCCTGGTTGAATAGTAGCATGACTATTGTGAGGTAAATGAAGTTTTTTCGTGCTATGTAAGACTTACTCTACAGGAGGAAGTTTCGTACATGATAATGTGATCTAAATCAAAAGGTGGGGTGACCATAGGCCCTAGAGTAGAACCTGCTATTATTATTTTGCTAAATGATTATGCTATCATGGTCATTCCTAAATATTTATGTTTATAGCCGTACACCTGGGCTGCTCTTGGTCTTTGTTAGAGAAGCTTATTTTTGCAGTGGAAAGCAATAAATTGAAAGATGTATATAACTGGTCACAGAATTGAGAATAAGAAGCTTGAATACTCATCCCTAAATGGAATACATATCAACTCCACACCCAAGGCTCAGGGAACACTGCGGAAGAAGAGGGGGAAAAGAATGCAAGAGCTAGATGATGTTGGGAGGAATTCTGTGAAATGTTGTCTTCTGGACATGAGGAGGCTACCACACTATGAACTCACAACATCTGGAGTTCCCTACACAAGATCAAACCAGCAAAAACTGTGGCATCTAAGGAACAATATGTAAGTTTGTTCTATAGCCATCATATGCTGTCTTATACATGTGAACTGCACACACACTTAAAAACACATTAACCTGAAGATAAATGTACACATATACACATTCACACACAAGAATAGAGCACATCAAAAAGATCATTCAGCATGATGAGACTCACTTTATTATTGAGATGCTAAGATGGTTCAACACTCTTAAAGCAATAGTGCAACACATCACATAAGTGGATGGAAGGACAGAAATCACATGATAATCTCAAGAAATGTTAGAAAGGCTTCAACACCTCTTCATGAAAAAAAGCCCAAAGAAACTAGGAATATAAAGAATTTAATTCAATATAAAAAAGCTATATGCAACAAACCTATAACTTCATTAGTTTTCCTCAGTTAGTATACTGAGGAGAAGAAGGAATCCAGGAGTGGGAGGGTTAAAATAAAGGGTAATGAGGCATGAAGACAATCAAAATACATTGTAAACATATATAAAACTGTGATGAAAGTTTCCCCCCCCCCCCAGGGAATCAGATAGGAGCAACCAGGATGTTGTCAGGTCCTGATTGCACGGAAATGCTAATCAGCAGATCATGCAAGCTCCAATCATCATTTTCTACTGCCCTCCGAGAGGAGGAACAGGTAAGGATTAACCTCCTGACGATTGAAAGTTAGTTTTAAAAATGGATATTGTAAAAGAATTTCTGGATTACTGAAAATGTCTAAGCTTTCTATAACTATCTGCAATTATCTAATTCTAGACGTTTTATATAATTTGAGTAAAATAATTTCTAACTCTGACTTTCAACACTAAGAAATCCTGTTTGGCCAATTTGTTACTTGTTAACTATTTTGTTCATATATTCATTCAGCAAATATTTACTCAATACTTACTTATTATGCCAGTCATTCATGTATCCAAAACCTGGTGAGAATGTCCAAACTACTCCAAAGTTATATGAAAAGTTTATATGATGTTCTCTGTAATCACCAAGTTACATATCTTCCTGCAGTGTCTATATACATAATAGACTGGAGATACATTTTACTGGGGTGCTTTAAAGAACTACTATACATACTGTTAAGTGATACATTCAAATATGTTTGCAAAAGGTTTATATAAGGTTCCAAATACGTTTCTGATTTATGGTGAAAAGTATTCTGTAATAAAAATTAGTGCAAACAGGCAAGCAATCAGGAATGTAAGTATCCAAATATGACATTTTGAAATATTAAGATCTGTATCACAATAGCGAAAGGCACTGGAACTGTTGGATCCTCTGGGAAGATTCCTAGAAGACAGGTAAGGAAAAGAGAGAGAATAGGCACTTTGTTTTGCATTTTTTACAACCTGATACATAGTATTAGTATGGCGATCATCTCAGCTTGGAAATATCCTCAAAACAATCTCCAATATCAGTGTGAATGTCACTTTTGAAGTTTTTTGTCACTTTTATTGGTACTTCTATGTTTGTTTCTCTTCTCAACCCAACATCTATTAATGTAATACATCATGCATGTTTATGCATAAAATATCAAGTTGAGTATGTCTAACACAAGACACTATGCTGACAGTCAGGTGACTGTACATAGCCATATGATTTTTCCTCACTATATGATTGCTATGGCCAGAAAGTTTTCCGGGTAAAACGTCTAGTGAAGAAGTTGGAGAACTAATTGAAGAACTAACTAAAGCTCCTGATTGTGTGACTTCAGAGATAACACACAGGGACACTGGTGCAGCCTTAGCACAACTTTACCCTACCACCTGCCAATAGTATCAATAACAGGTAAAGTGAGGCTCAATGCCTTGCTGAAATTCTGAAGGAGAGCTTTAGAGATAAACTAAGCAATCATCCAGCAGGAAGCAGCCAGGGGTTACCCTGAGCCCTATTAGACTGTAATTCCATGTGGTTGGTATCCTGGAACTATGGAGATGATTCAGTGGATAAGGTGTCAGACAACAGGTAAAAACAAAAGTTCATTAATTATAGCCTCCATATGAAAAAGCTGGATATCCATAAACACCACCAAACCCAGACACTATTTTATGTCAGCAAGATTTTGCTGACAGGACCCTGATATAGCTATCTCATGTGAGGCTATGCCAGTGCCTGGCAAATACAGAAGTGGATGCTGGCAGTCATCTAGTGGATGGAACACAGGACCCCTAATGAAGGAGCTAGAAAAAGTACCCAAGGAGCTAAAGAGGTCTGTAACCCTATAGGAGGAACAACAATATGAACTAACCAGTACCTCCCCCCAGCGCTACTGTCTCTAGTTGCATATGTAGCAGAGGATGGCCTAGTTGGACATCAATTGGAGGAGAGGCCCTTGGTCTTGTGAAGATTATTTGCCCCAGTACAGGGGAATGCCAAGGCCAGGAAGCGGTAATGGGTGGGTTGGGGAGTAGGGCAGGGGGAGTATAGGGGACTTTTGGGATAGCGTTTGAAATATAAATGAAGAAAATCTCTAATAAAAAAAATTTGAAAAAAAAAGAAAAAAATGAGTCAAAAAATGTCAACTAATGATCCCATTTTCAGCCATTATCCTTACGGGACTTCCATTCCAGTTCAAGATGACTAACATCAAGGCTATGTACTGTTAATGGATCAGTCATTCCTATCTACTTATTTCCTGCCTTCTCCATTTTGAACCCTGACTTTCTAATGAGCATTAATTATAATTAAAATTCTTTCTCATTTCATGTCCATTCCCAGTTCTCTATGCTCACTTGCCGATCACAAGCTTTCTCATCCACAGTCTTTAAGCACTTCTTTGAGACTTCAGATAAATTACCAGATTAATGGTCACTGTCCAGGCATATGTATGCATTCATCAGTGAAAATATATAATACTTTGCCTTAAGAAATAAGTTTTAATACATGTTCCAAAAGGGACAAACCATATCCAAGGTATATCATTAATTGTTGTTATTATTACTGTTGTATTACAAGAGTTTGACATTAAATGGTATTGAGCACAAGTTCCAATATTCATGGATGTCTTCTGACAAGTCAATTAACCTCTATGAGTCTGGATTTCATTATATGTAAAACATAACTAACTATACACTATGTAACCTGTGTACCTAAGATACTAAGTTTATCAATAAAATTATGGTAACCTGTGTTATCTATCTACCGTATAACCTCTTTGTGATTATCTAGATGTCTTCCTAACAGGACTCTTTGCCTCCTGTCTCTTTCCTCTAGCCCACCATTCCTATTAATATCAAAGCTCCTAAACTGAAAATAATATGAATCACAACATTTCTTTGTGAACAAATTCAACCGTAATTCTTTCAAGACAGATTATCAAGTCTTTATCACACTATAAAATGCCTGTGAGACTTGACTTTCATTTCTTTCCACTTGTTTCATGAAACAGCTCAAATGTTGCTAGTGGCAACCTTTTACAATGCACAGGAACAGTAACTGTAATGGCAAGGCAAATGAATCATCTGGAATCCTGGAGTATGTGTAACTGCATGCAGCCGTTCCACCATGTCCCCTCTTCCTGGGGTAGATAGGTACTTGCCCCATTTATGGAGACACAAATGGACATACTGCACCGAATCAGGGTCCGCCATGAATATATATAAAGGAATATGAAAGGTAAATCTGATCAAGGGAGTTTTCCCAGGAAGAAAAACGAAAACAGAATCGTGATAAAACCCAGTCTCTGGCTTTACTCTTACACTGGAAGAGAAGGGAGTGCTGTGGGAGGCGGCCAGCAGGAGGAGAGCCAACTATCCATGTGAGGTGATTTTCACAGAGTGCAGACCAGCCCTTGTTAGCTCAGGGCAGGATTTCTACAACTGGAGCCAGTGGGGTGACTCTCCAACCAGGAGGAAAAGTGTCAAATCTGGTTGATCGACTTGTAGCCAAGTGCAAAGTCACTACCGAGAAACAAGTGCCTCCAGTGTAATCTTGGTCACGGCTAACCTATAGAAATTCTGGGCATCTTAATTATTAAAATCTTAAAATTTCACAGCTTCTGTAAGGCAAAGGACACTCTCATTAAGACAAAAAGACAACCAACAGATTGGGAAAAGATCTTTACCAATCCTACATCCAATAGAGAGCTAATATACAATATATACAAACAACTCAAGAAGTTAGACTCCAGAAAACCAAATAACCCTACTAAAAAATGGGGTACAGAGCTAAGCAAAGAATTCTCAACTGAGGAATATCGAATGGCTGAGAAACACCTGAAAAAAATGTTCAACATCCTTAATCATCAGGGAAATGCAAATCAAAACAACCCTGAGGTTCACCTCACACCAGTCAGAATGGCAACCTACTCTTCAGAGTAGTTTGTTACCCAGTAGTGATGGGTCACACCCTTAAACCCAGCAATAGAAAGGCAGGGGCTGTTGGATCTCTGTGAGTTCTAGGACAGCCAGGGCTACACAGGGAAACTATGTATTTAAAAAAAAAAGCAAAACCAGACAGAGTATTTTGTTTCCCTGGGGAGAGTCCCTTAAAGAAAACTAAATTTTCATTTGCAAGTGGTTATTACTTGAAGATAGCTTCAGAGTTGTAGATGGAGGCGTGTGTCCACTTCTTTCAACTTTGGACCCCATCTGCTGAAGACTTGTGCAGGATCTATACTGCTAGCTACTTCATTTTTTTTTGTTTTGCTTTGAATTATTTATTAAAACTTTTAATTGTACATGATAATGTAATTTATTATGACATATCATGCATGTACACACTATTCTTTGATCATCTTCAATCCCTGAAGATCATGTCCAACTCTCTTCATTCATTATTCTATTTTCTCTGAATCCAGTATTTCCTTTTACTTTTCTTTTTTTCCAATTATTATTAGGTATTTACTTCATTTACATTTTAAATGCTATCCCCAAAGTCCCCTATACCTTCCCTCCCCACTCACCTACCCACCCACTCCCACTTCTAGGCCATGGTGTTCCCCTGTACTGGGGCTTATAAAGTTTGCAAGACCAAGGGGCCTCTCTTCCCAATGATGGCTGACTAGGCCATCTTCTGCTACATATGCAGCTAGAAACATGAGCTCTGGGGATGCTGGTTAGTTCATATTGTTGTTCCACCTATAGGGTTGCAGACACCTTCAGCTCCTTGGGTACTTGCTCTAGCTCCTCTACTGGGGGCTCTGTGTTCCATCCAATAGTTGACTGTGAGCATCCACTTCTGTGTTTGCCAGGCACTGGCATAGCCTCACAAGAGACAGCTATATCAGGGTCCTTTCAGCAAAATCTTGCTGGTGTATGCAATACTGTCTGCATTTGGTGACTGATTATGGGGTGGACCTCCTGGTGGTCCATCTTTTTTTGGATGATCCATCCTTTCATCTCAGTTCCAAAGTTTGTCTCTGTAACCCGTTCCCTTGGAGTTTTGTTCCCAATTCTAAGGAAGGGCGAAGTCTCCACATTTTGGTCTTCCTTCTTGTTGAGTTTCATGTGTTTTACAAATTGTATCTTGGGTATTCTAGATTTCAGGGCTAATATCCACTTACCAGTGAGTGCATATTATGTGAGTTCTTTTGTGATTGGGTTACCTCACTCAGGATGATACCCTCCAGATCCATCCAATTGCCGAGGAATTTGAGAAATTCATTGTTTTTAATAGCTGAGTAGTATTCCATTGTGTAAATGTACCAGATTTTCTGTATCCATTCCTCTGTTGAGGGACATTCAGGTTCTTTCCAGCTTCTGGCTATTATAAATAAGGCTGCTATGAACATAGTGGAGCATGTATTACCAGTTTGAAAATCTTCTGGATATATGCCCAGGAGAGGTATTGCTGGATCCTCCGGTAGTACTATGTCTAATTTTCTGAGGAACCACCAGATTGATTTCCAGAGTGGTTTTATAAGCTTGCAGTCCCACCAACAATGGAGGAGTGTTCCTCTTTCTCCACATCCTTGCCAGCATCTGCTGTCAACTGAGTTTTTGATCTTAGCCATTCTGACTGGTATGAGGTGGAATCTCAAGGATGTTTTGATTTGTATTTCCCTGATGATTAAGGATGTTGAACATTTTTTGAGGTGTTTCTCAGCCATTCGATATTCCTCAGTTGAGAATTCTTTGTTTAGTTCTGTGCCCCATTTTTTAATGGGGTTATTTGGTTTTCTGGAGTCCATCTTCTTGAGTTCTTTATATATAATGGATATTAGTCCCCTATCTTATTTAGGGTTGGTAAAGATCCTTTCCCAATCAGTTGGTAGCCTTTTTGTCTTATTGACAGTATCTTTTGCCTTACAGAAGCTTTGCAATTTTATGAGGTCCCAATTGTCATTTCTTGATCTTATAGCACAAGCCTTTACAGTTCTATTCGGGAATTTTTCCCCTGTGCCCATATCTTCCAGGCTTTTCCCCACTTTCTCCTCTATAAGTTTCAGTGTCTCTGGTTTTATGTGGAGTTCCTTGATCTACTTAGACTTGGTCTTAGTACAAGGAGATAAGAATGGATCAATTCACAGTCTTCTACATGCTAACCGCTAGTTGTGCCAACACCATATGTTGAGAATGCTGTCTATTTTCCACTGGATGGTTTTAGCTCCTTTGTCAAAGATCA
>NC_034599.1:4394576-4398803 GCF_900095145.1 Mus pahari | reverse complement strand
CATTTAGTTTGATGTTGGCTACTGGTTTGCTGTAGATTGCTTTTATTATGTTTAGGTATGGGCCTTGAATTCCTGATCTTTCCAAGACTTTTATCATGATTGGGTGTTGGATTTTGTCAAATGCTTTCTCACATGCTAGCCACTTCAGATTCTGTGACTTCATATGAGCTTTGACCCTGTTGTATTTATATGGCTTTGTTTTCCTGGTGTCCTCTGTCCCCTTTGGCTCTTACACCCTCTCCTCCTCCTCTTCCACAGGGTTGCCTGAGCTCTGAGGGAAGGGATTTGATGGATACATTTCATCTAGAGCTGAGTGTTCCAAGGTCTCTCACTCTGCATATTGTCTGGTTGTGGGTTTCTCTGAATCTCTTCCAATCTACTACAGAAGGAGACTTCCCTGATGATGGCTGAGCAAGACACTGATCTATGAGTATAGCAGAAAGTCATTTTATTGCTATGTTTTGGTTTTGGTTTCGGTTTATTTTTATTTAACAGTAGTATTTGGGTTTACCTTGGTTCTCTGGGCTATCTACTCTCAGGTTCTTAGTCACCCAGTCAGTATCAGGTATGGGTTCCAACTCATGGAGTGGTCCTTAAATCAAATCAGATATTGGTTCGTTACTCCCACAAGCTATGTGCCACCATTGCATTAGCATACCTTGAAGTCAGGACACCTTTGTCAAAGGTTTGTTCTCCTTTGGTAGCCTGCAGAGCACCCTCTGGTACCAAAAACACTTGCCTAGAGATGCAGGAACTGTTAAACATATGTAAATTAATAAGTAGTGTTGCAGGTATAGCTGCTGTGCCACAGATCAGTAGGTGGCAGAAAGGGAAAAGCAATGTCTTCACTCAGCACTCTGACCTGTCAACATCTGAGCAGTCTGAGATGACCACCAGTCCTGCACCAGGCAGGTCCAAACAGGCTCCCAGGATGGGGAGCAAGCTGGAGACTAGAAGAACCCTGCTTGAGACTATAGGGCCCACTCAGGTTGGCCAGGCAAGGAGGGAGCCCAAGACGACCACCAGACTGGTGCCATGGGGTCCAGACAGGGAGCTACTCTGAGATGACCAGCACTCCAGTGCTATGCAAACCTGGGTGGGCAGATAAGGCATGAGTGGGACATGACACTCCTGAGACCACTCCTGAGATGACCCCAGACACTCAGACACCTGGGCACCACTAAGTGGAGCAAGTAGAGAAAGACATAATGAAGAGAGGCAGAACTGGAGACTTGAGGATAGTGAGGAACAGTCTAATGTGAGTAGCCAGTAATGCCACCTGGGACCACGTTTGAGTTCATGGCCCTGCAGCACCTGCCTGTTCCCACCAAAGGCCAGCCGGATGTCCCTGGTCTAAGCTGATACCCAGAGACAAGTTGACATTTGAGGAATGTGCAGAACTGGTCCCACCCCCTACCAGGGTGTCTTAGTCAGGGTTTCTATTCCTGTACAAACATCATGACCAAGAAGCAAATTGGGGAGGAAAGGGTTTATTCCGCTTACACTCTCCATGTTGCTGTTAAGCACCAAAGAAAGTCAGTTCTAGAACTAAAGCAGGAAGCAGGAGCTGATGCAGAGGCCATGGTGGGATGTTTCTTACTGGCTTGCTTCCCCTGACTTGCTCAGCTTGCTTTCTTGTAGAACCCAAAACTACCAGCCCAGAGATGGTACCACCCACAGGGGACCTTCCCCCTTGATCACTAATTGAAAGAATGCCTAACAGCCAGATCTCATAGAGGTATTTCCTCACCTGAACTCCAGCTTGTATCAAATTGACACACAAAACCAGCCAGTACACCAGGGCATCTTGGGAGAGCTGGCCCTGAAGGCATGAGAGCAGGAGAGCTGACCCTATCCCTAGCTAGCCACAGTATTCAGGAGAGCAGGTCCCACACATTATGAGAGTCGCGGGTAAGCCAACCTAAGGATATGAGCATAGGAGAGCTAGCCTTGCCACTCATCTCCCATATGTGGGGCATAGACAAGAGACACCCTCTCCCACTCCTGCCAATCTATACCTGCAGTGGGAGAGACACCCGGTACTGGGGTCATGAAAGCAGAAAACGTGGCTCTGACCCTCTCCTGGGCAGCACAGTAGAGCTGGCCCTGGACATGGGAGTTGCAGGAGAGCTAGCCAAGAGGAAATGAGCAGGGGAGAGTGGACCCTGCCTCTTGTCTGCTATGCAGTGGCATCAGCAACTCTTTGCTCTCACCAGTGATGGTAAGCAAGAGAGTTGGCCCCAGTTGGGTCATGAGAGCAGGAGAACTGGCCCTGTCCCTGACCTGCTGTAACACTCTGGAGAGCGGGCCCTGCACCCCACCTGGGCAGCAGAGCAGAGTCCTCCCTGATGGCAGGAGTGCAGGTGAGCTGCACTTGATGGTGAGCTGGTCTCACAACTTATCTGCCATGCAGCAGCTGGCAGTGTGGATAAGAAAGAGATAACATTTTCTCTATAAGTGTAGCTTACAGGAGACAGAACGAGTGTTTAAATAAGTTTAAATTGTATCATAGATGGAAGCTCTTCTGGTTTCACAAGTGTCCAGTTCTAAAAGCTAGCAGCTGCTTGCCAAAGTCCCTGAGAATGTTTTAACTGCCTGGACAAAGCATAGTTTTAGGATTCCCCTGGAAAATACCATCCTGACAATTAAAAGAGTATTTTGAAGCTTATAAATTAGTAATACTTATAGACTACATCTAAATTGTCACAAATTTAGAATTGCATATGCAGTTTAGTTCAATTTTAATCCATTTTATGTTAATAATATGAGTATTTTTAAGTTATAATTTTTATTATAGTACTGGAAAGTCATGTGAACAAAACTGAATTTAACCTACGGTGTTAAGGATTTCCAGCTGGTGTGAATTATGGCCTATTCCCAGCAACATTAAGACTATGGTGCCATCTGCTGGTAAAGCTTTTAGGAATCTCATATAGTGTAATGTTTATTTTCTTTTAAATTAAACTTTTTGCTACTAATTTCAATGATGCACGTTTCACTTTTTTATTGTTTAGTTTATTTTTAAACAGTGCCTCACATAGCCTAAGCAGGCCTCAAGTTCACTACATAGATGAAGAAGACGTTGAATTCCTGATTCTCCTGCCTGAACCACCCCAGTGTTGATATTAGAGGATTACTCCATCAGAGAAACCAGAAACAGACTGATCAATCAATTTATTGGTTGACTGAATTTTACTGTACTGGGGATTGAGTCAAAGGCCTCCCTACTTACTAGACAAGCACTCTACTGCTGAACTGTATTTCCAGTTAATCATATTTCAATTTAAAAATTTTAAACTCATAAGACAAAAATACCTAACCACTACATAATTCAAGAACAGCGTTAAAGCCTGTGACAAAATAGGCTTTGTGGAAATGCCTGTCCTAGAATTCTGTAAGGAAGGTCACACAACAGACGGAGATTATTCTTTTGTGAAGGCCTTGAAGACAAAGACGGGCAAACTCAGCTTTTTTGAGAACCTTAAACGTACAGCAGTGACATAAAAACAACTGCTTTACCTAGAAAAAAAGAGGTAGACACAAAAATCATTTTAATATGTGTATGTATATAAATGTACAATTATATACATACGTACATAGAAGAAATGTTTGGAAGTTACTTACATTAGTAAAAACCACGCCCTTTTTGGTGTGGTTCAGATCACATTCCTCAGAAACAAATAAACAGAATCTACAGAACTCAACACATGTCCCAACTTCCAAACCATGTGGAAGTTCTTGCAGATGTCTGACATGATGTTCCTAGCATGAGTATCAGTGCAGTCACACTTATACTAGACTGCATCACCTGCAGTAGCTCCAGTACAATGCTGGAAAGGAATTATTAACCTCAGACCTGAAGCATGGAAACAGGTTTGTGACTATTGCCAGTGTTTACATATATGTTCAAAACACAAATTCATAAATATTGGTTAATAGAAATGTTACAGCTAATTAGCATAAATTTAATAAAGACAAAACCTCAATAGGCAATGTGCTAAGAAGTGTTACTTCATAGGCTACGTTTTTCTTTTTTGATGTTTTTATTATTTTAACATGTGTGTGCGTGTATGTGTGTGTGTATGTGTGTGTGTATGTGTGTGTATGTGTGTGTATGTGTGTGTATGTGTGTGTATGTGTGTATGTGTGTGTGTATGTGTGTGTATGTGTGTATGTGTGTGTATGTGTGTGTATGTGTGTATGTGTGTGTATATGTGTGTGTATGTG
>NC_034599.1:4392209-4394536 GCF_900095145.1 Mus pahari | reverse complement strand
TGTGTGTGTGTGTGTGTTTGTATGATGTGTGTGCATGTGCGCACATGTGCACTTGTCACAGGGTACATGTGGAGGTTGCAGGACAACTTTCAGGAATGAATTCTTTTCTCCTACCTTGTTTTGAGGCAAGGATTCTCTTCTTATACATGCTGGGCTGTAGCTGTACCATATGCTTCCTGGAAATTCTGTCTTCATCTCTCATATCACCATAAGAGTTTTGGGACTACAGATTCACACAGAAAATTAATTAAATAATAAATAACTAAAATAAATAAATAAATAAATCTGAGAAATTTACAGATCTACCACATGATGGCAGAAGAGGAAAGTCTGAGCTTAGGTTTAGAAAGTGAACATTCATCCAACAAAGCAAGAGTAGGTTGTACCAGCCTGCAATCCCACCAGCAATGGAGGAGTGTTCCTCTTTCTCCATATCCTCACCAGTATATGCTGTCAACTGAGTTCTTGATCTTAGCCATCCTGACTGGTGTGAGGTGGAATCTCAGGGTTGTTTTGATTTGCATTTCCCTGATGATTAAGGATGTTGAACATTTCTCTAGGTGCTTCTCAACCATTCGATATTCCTAAGTTGAAAATTCTTTGTTTAGCTCTATTCCCCATTTTTTTAATGGGGTTATTTGATTGCCTGGAGTTCTTTGTATATATTGGATATTAGACTTCTATCAGATGTATGGTTGGAGTGGGTGGGTTGGGGAGAAGGGGGAGGGGATAGGGGATAGGGGATTTTCGGAAGGGAAACTAGGAGAGGGGATAACATTTGAAATGTAAATAAAGAAAATATCTAATAAAAAATGCTGTCTTTTTTCCAGTGAATGGTTTTAGCTCCTTTGTCAAATAGCAAGTGACCATATTGTATGGGTTCATTTCTACATCAGTTCTATTCCATTGATCTTCCTGTCTGTCTCTGTACCAATATCATACAGTTTTTAATCACTATTGCTCTGTAGTACAGTTTGAAGTCAGGGATGATGATTCCCCTAGAAGTTTTTTTATTGTTGAAAATAGTTTTCACTATTCTGGGTTTTTTGTTATTCCAAATGAATTGGCAAATTGTTCTTTCTAACTCTATGAAGAATTGAGTTGGAATTTTGATGGGCATTGAATCTGTAGGCTGCTTTCCACAAGATAGCCATTTTTACTATATTAATCCTGCCAATTCGTGAGCATGGGAGATCTTTCCATCTTCTGAGATCTTTTTCAGAGACTTGAAGTTCTTGTCACACAGATCTTTCACTTGCTTGGTTATAGTAACACCAAGGTATGTAATATAATTTGTGACTGTTGTGAAGGATGTCATTTCCCTACTTTCTTTCTCAGCCTGTTTATTCTTTGAATAGAGGAAGGCTACTGATTTGTTTGGCGGTTCCTCAGAAAATTGGACATTGTACTACCTGAGGACCAAGCAATACCACTCTTGGGCATATACCCAGAAGATGCTCCGACATGTAATAAGGACACATGCTCCACTATGTTTATAGCAGCCTTATTTATAATAGCCAGAAGCTGGAAAGAACCCAGATGTCCCTCAACAGAGAATTGGATACAGAAAATGTGGTACATTTACACAATGGAGTACTACTCAGCTATTAAAAATGATGAATTCATGAAATTCTTAGACAAATGGATGTAGCCGCCTGCAGCCATACTAACTGGGTTCCTGAGTGGGAGGCAGGAGCTGTATGGGAGAAGACGACGAGAGAAATAATGAATGTGGAGACATGATTTTCTGTTCAAGGCTTCTTAAATTTTACTAAGAGTCTGCTTATAAAGAGGGGGGAGGCCCATCCCCCACCAATCCATTCTTGGTGCCTGTTCTACACTCCAGGTGGTCTCTGGCTCAGTGGCAGCAAGGGCAAAGACAGCCTTTCCAGGCTGGGGGAGGTAACAATTCCACCCTAAATATATAATAAAAATTAGCTGAACTGGGGCACAAATTTTATTTATGCTCCATAGTCCTGCCTGGGAATTATGGTGGCTGGCGGCCGCACCTGGCTTGGGGACTCAGATTTTTCCAGAACTATTCTTATCCATCAAGGAGCATATATGCAGCTTGTTTGTGTTAATTGTTCACAAACATGGCTCTGTGAGATGTATTATTAATAAACCATGGCCTCTTGGCATATACCTCTGTCTTAGATTAATATAGTTCAGAAATCTGGTTGCCTGTCATTGAGTGACTGGCCCTCATAGCACACCTTATTCCCTATTTGAGACCAAAGACACAATATATACTCAACATGCTTTTTCTGCCACCTGTGCTTGCTGGAGGTGAGGCTGCACACTTGCTGAAGACAGGCTGTGGGGCG
>NC_034599.1:4388164-4389218 GCF_900095145.1 Mus pahari | reverse complement strand
CCTGTTGTTGTTCCACCTACAGGGTTGCAGCCCCCTTCAGGTACTTGGGTACTTTCTCTAGTTCCTCCATTGGGGACCCTGTGTTCCATCCAGTAGCTATGGCCAATTATTCTTGTGTAAAGCCTGTAATCTGCCTGGGATATAAACTTAGCATGGCATTGCCTTAAGAGGTCTTGTCCGGGCAAGCTAGGACAATTTCTTAAATGTCCAAAGACAATATTCTTAAAAGAACAGCATTTTTTATGAGTTGTTATATGCATGAACAATTGCAAATTTGAGACAAATTTGAAAATTTATAGTATCTGAGGGATGAACAATTTTTAAACAATTTTAATCTCTGAGATGTATTGACTATTAATATACAAATTAAAGCTTGCTTATTCGACATTTTAAAACACTGTCTACAGCACACAATTTAATCATCTGTGCTGAAGCAGGAGGAAACTCATTGTAGTTTTTCTAAAAATACGTGAATTTACCTTACAATTCTTTATTAGCACCACAGCAGCCTTATAATAGGATGTTAAAACTTTGAGGTGAAGAAAGATGATTTTACACTAATGTTTTCTCTTGCCAAACAATAGCTGTGGGCACATTTAATAACCATAACTAAAATAAGCAGCTAATATTTAGTTACCATTAATTATAATTGATAACAATTATAAAAGCTGTATTTTCTGCAAAGCCTTTTGTTCTTTACCAATTAATTTGTGTCTCTTGAGATAACATCCAAAGGTTTAAATCACTTTAAGGCCTTATAGTAAGGTCTTAGCTAATTAACATCTCCTGGAAGCTTTTGAAAATAAAAAATTTGAAGCAAATCAATTTTTTGCCCTTAAATTTTCCATACCACAATTTTCTAGTATAACTAAAACCCTAAATATTATAAAGATATTGCCTCTGAATCTTATGGAGCAACAACTACTCCCCAGAACTTTAAAGCTCATTGTGTGAGAGCAAAGGTTTGAAGTAAACTTCCCTTTAGAGGCATTAGCTAATAAAATACTTTCCATACTGAAAGATTCAAGCTCTTAGCTTCTTGTATTGAAGCAGA
>NC_034599.1:4381827-4383564 GCF_900095145.1 Mus pahari | reverse complement strand
ATAGACTGGGTTCTCCTTGTTGCGCTCTATCTCCTCTTCCAGGGCCGTGTAGATATGGTACAAGGAAGCCATCACCAGCTTAAAGCCTTCTCTGGACACCTGACCCTTCTGAAAGTTCTTCATGAACTCAGCATTCTCTGCTTGGATGTGTACCTCCTTGGTGGCCTCCTTCAAGGCCTCAGACAAATCCTGGGGCTTGCTGTCGTGCTGTGGACGCTCCATCACCAGAATAGGCTAGTTCAGGCTGGCACTGCTCCATTCAGGCTCTGGGCTATGCTCGAGATGGCTCTGCGCCGGCAGGCTCCACTCACTGGTTGTATGCGGAAACTCTGGAGGTGACTGGACAGTGATACCCAATAATTTTTAAGCCAATATTTTATGACCAAGACATGCAGAGCACATTTACACCTTTTAAGACCAGTCAAAAACCAAATGAAGTGGCTACACGAATCTTATCAATTTAGACCAAAGAATTTTACTTTTTAAATAGCTATAATTTTAAGATTAAAAGCACTTTGTCATTTGCTGAACCCAACTATAGAGAATTTTCTAGGGGAAAAAACCCAACTATCAGCTGTTTTGCCTTAGAGCTAAGACCCCCCTTTTTTTCAGCAGGAGCTTCCTTGCTTTGCGTCACTCTTGGCTATAGTGCAGGGCAAATTAAATCAGCCTGCACTGTGTAAATTGACTAAATCAAGAGATGGAAAGCCAGCAGATAAAGTTTTAACCATTTTAACATGAAACATGAAACAACAGTCATTCATACAACGAAACAAAGACAGACATAAATTGACACGTGGACATATATTGGTGCACCACACACAGACAATACAGAGACGATAAAGAACTTGATGTAACCAAATCTGACGGTCTCCTGTAAGGGCCAGAGAGAAGGCCGGACGTTTCACTCTGGTTTCACTCTGTCCCTAGGAGAATTCTAAAATCCATTTTCCTTCTCTCTTGATCTCTCTCTCTCCCTATTTTTTTTATTGTACTATCTTTATTTTATGTTATATTTTTAAGCCCTACTCCTCTCGCCTGATGTAGTTCTTGACTGCTGACAAGTGCCTGTTTTCTTTTACACTCCCATTTTCCACTGTCAACCCCTAGCTGATATTAGCACTGGGCCAACGCTGACTCAGTCTAGCCTGTATCCCTTTGGACCTATTCTAACAATTTTGAAAAGATGGAGTTTAAAGCCAGCGCTAGCATGAATACAAAGTGCTACTCACTGTGCCGGAAACATCTTCTTTTTTCTTTTTTTTTCAATGAAATGATTTATTTCAAGAACATATACAGCCTCTTTTTTATTAATTATTTTATTAGATATTTTCTTCATTTACATTTCAAATGCTATCCCGAATGTCCCCTATGCCCTCCCCCCACTCTGCTCCCCTACCCACCCACGACCACTTCTTGGACCTGGTGGTTCCCCTCTATGAGGCATATAAAGTTTACAAGACCAAGGGGCCTCTCTTCCCAATGATGGCTGAATACACCATCATCTGCTACAGATGCAGCTAGAGGCACGAGCTCTGGAGGTGCAGGTTAGTTCATATTATTGTTCTACCTATAGGGTTAGACCACTTCAGCTCCTTGGGTACTTTCTCTGGCTCCTCCATTGGGGGCTCTGTGTTCCATCCAATAGCTGACTGTGTGCATCCACTTCTGTGTTTGTCAGGCACTGGCATAGCCTCACAAGAGGCTGCCATATCAGGGTCCCTTCAGCAGAATCTT
>NC_034599.1:4360494-4381587 GCF_900095145.1 Mus pahari | reverse complement strand
ACTAAGGATGATATCCTCCAGATACATACATTTGGCCAAGAATTTCATAAATTCATTGTTTTTAATAGCTGAGTAGTACTCCATTGTGTAAATGTACCACATTTTCAGTATCCATTCTTCTACTGAGGGACATCGGGTTTCTTTCCAGCATTCGGCCATTATAAATAAGGTTGCTATGAACATAGTGGAGCATGTGTCTTTATTACCAGTTAGAACATCTTCTGGGTATATGCCCAGAAGAGGTACTGCTGGATCCTCTAGTAGTACTAGGTCCAATTTTCTGAGGAACCGCCAAACTGATTCCCAAAGTGGTTGTACAAGTTTGCAATCCCACTAGCAATGGAGGAGTGTTCCTCTTTCTCCACATCCTCACCAGCATCTACTGTCACCTGAATTTTTGATCTTAGCCATTCTGACTGGTGTGAGGTAGAATCTCAAGGTTGTTTTGATTTGCATTTCCCTGATGATTAAGAATGTTGAACATTTTTTGAGGTGTTTCTCAGCCATTCGGTATTCCTCAGTTGAGAATTCTTTGTTTATCTCTGTACCCCATTTTTTAAAGGGGTTATTTGAATTTCTAGAGTCCAGCTTCTGAAGGTCTTTGTATATATTGGATATTAGTCCCTTATCTGAGGGGTACTTCATACTCATCAAAGGTAAAATCTACCAAGATGAACTCTCAATCCTAAATATCTATGCTCCAAATGCAAGGGCAACCACATTCATTAAAGAAACTTTAGTAAAACTCAAAGCACACATTGTACCTCACACAATAATAGTGGGAGACTTCAACACTCCACTCTTATCAAGTGACAGATCCTAGAAACACAAACTAAACAGAGACACATGGACACTAACAGAAGTTATGAAACAAATGGATTTAACAGATATCTACAGAATTCTCAATTGAAGAATCTCCAACGGTCTAAAAGAAATGCTCAACATCCTTAGTCATCAGGGAAATGTAAATCGAAATGACCCTGAGATTCCACCTCACACCAATAAGAATGGCAAAGATCAAAAACTCAAGTGACAGCACATGCTGGCAAGGATGTAGTGAAAAAGGAAGACCCCTCCATTGTTGGTGTGATTGCAAACTTGTACAACCACTCCAGAAAACAATCTGGCAGTTTCTCATAAAACTAGAAATAAGTCTACCTAAAGACCCAGCTACCGCTCCTAAGTATAAACTCAAAAGATGCTCCACCAAACCATAAGGACATGTGCTCTACTGTGTTCATAACAGCTTTATGTGTAATAGCCAGAAACTGGAAGCAATGCAGACATCCCTCGGTCAAAGAATGAATACAGAAAATGTGGTTCGTTTACACAATGGAATATTATTCAGCTATTAAAAACAAGGACATCATGAATTTTGCAGGCAAGTAGATGAAATTAGAAAATGTCTTCCTGGGTAAGATAACCCAGACCCAAAAGGACATGTATAGTATGCACTCCCTGATAAATGGATATTAGCCAAAAAGTACAGAATAGTTGTAATATAACCCACAGACCCAAAGAAGGTCAAAAAGAAGGAAGGCCAAAGTGAGGATGCTTGAATCGTACTTGTAAGGGGGAACAAAACAGTCATGGGAGGCAGAGGGAAGAAGGAACCTGGGTGTGAGAGGGAAGGAGGAGAGGAACGTGGAGACAGGATCAATTATGGGGAGAGACAATTGAGAGGGCCAGAGGGCCAGGAGAATGAATGAATATACAGCTGCCAGAGTTTGGGTGTGGTGAGAATCTCTAAGAAGTCCCATAGACCTGGGATAGGGGAGGCTCTCGGGAGTCAGTGAGGGTGAACTTAGCTGAAATGACCAACAGTGGAAAGATAGAAGCTGAAGAGACCACCTCCAGTAACCAGACAGGACCCCCAATGGAGAGGTGGGGATACCAACCTACTTACAAAACTTTCAGTCCAAAACTGGTCCTGTCTAAAAGAAATGCAGGGACAATAATGAAGCTAAGACTGAAGTAATAGACAACCAGAGACCATCCCAACTTGAGACCCATCCCATGTGCAGACACCAATCCTTGATACCATTACTGATGCCATGTTGTGCTTGCAGATGGGAGCCTAGCATAGCTGTCCTCTGAGAGGCTCTACCAGCAGCTGACTGACATAGATGCAGATACTCCGGCCAACCATTGGACTGAGGTTGGGGATGTCTATAGAAGAGTTAGTGGAATGACTGAAGGCCCTGAGGTGATGGCAACCCCACAGGAAGACTAACAGTGTTAACTAATCTGGACCCCTGAGAGCTCCCAGAGACTGAGCCACCATCCAAAGAGCATACACATGCTGGTATGAGGCCCTATGGCATATATGCAGCAGAGGGCTGTCTTGTCCAGCCTCAGTGGGAGAGGATACACCTAATCCAGCAGACTTGATGCACCAAAGTGGGAAGGGGGATACTAGGGAAGGTACCCTCAGAGGCAAAGGGGAAGGGAAATGGGCGAGGAACTCTGTGAGGAGATACCAAGAGGGAGGCAGCATTTGGGATATAAATACATAAATACATTTTTTAAAATACTAAAAAGGAGTCTATAAAAATATAATGGTGTTTTATAACACTGAAGTTATACTAAATAACCATTGGCTTGTTGTGTCTCCATGAGCACATTGTAAGGTGGGTGGTTTACTTCTCAGTAAGGCTACTTTTAACTCATTTTAAAGGGGCGATGATACTTTATACTGGAACATGAACATCCTTTCAAAACATTCTGCTAGGTAAAAGACATCCATTATAACACCAGCCAGGAAAGCAGGTGGGCTAACTCTAAACATTCACCTCCCCTTCCTCTTACAAATCCAAACCCCCAGCTTTGCCCCACTCCCCTGCTCTATAGTAGACCACAATCTGCAGCCTCCCTCATCTTTGCCCCATTTCCAGTGGACGATAGAGATATTTTCCTCGAACCTTTATTCTCTGCTCTCCTCACTTTATCCTAGTCCCAACTACAGCATACATTCCACAGGTACCAGGACACTCTGGCCATAGGAGCAGATAAGCTAACTGTAGATCTTCAAACCGTCAAAAATCCATTCTCCCATTAACATGCCCAACTGTGCAGCAGAAAACTTTTGCAGCCATTCCCCACACATCATGGTGGAATACCCTAGTTTCCTACCTACAAAGCACTCTCTCAGACCTCAACCCTCCCAGCCCAAACCCATTCCTGAGTGTCAGCTCCCAGTATCTAGAAAGACATCTTACCCAGAATTCTCAACTAGCACACCCAGCAATATCCCAGAATTCCCTACCAGGCAACACACAGCCACCATGCTCTCCTAACAACCAGAGAGGGCAACAGAAACCAAGTAACAGAACACTCAACAAAGATAAGACCAAGCATCAGCACTTAGAACTAAGATCTTCCCAACCCGATGCCTAGACACTGGTGTGAAAATACAGTCAGTAACACCCAGGAAAATCTGTCTCCACTAGAGGCCAGCAGCACACCATAGTAGGCCCTGAATATTACAACATAGATGAAGCACATGATGAAGACTTTAAATAGCCTTCATGAAATGATAGGGATCCTTTTAAAAGATATGCATGACTCCTGTAAAGAAACCTATGAAAACAGGAACAAGCAGGTGAAGAAAATGAATAAAAACTGTTAAAAGACCTGAAACTTGAAATAAAGTAAAGAAAACACAATCTGAAGGAAATCTGAAAATTAAAAATTTAGGAATTGAAACAATAATCTCAGAGGCATGCCTCACAAACAGAATACAAGACATGGGAAAGAGATCTTGGACACTGAAGACCTGATAGAAGAAATGGGTATCTCCATCGAAGAAAATTTTAAATCTAAAACACTCCCAACACAAAACGTTCTAGGAATCTAGAAGACTATGAAAAGACCAAATCTAAGAATAACAGGAATAAAGGAAGTAGATGAAACCCAGGTCAAAGGCTCAGAAAATATTATTAACAAAATCATAAAAGAAAGTCTCCTGGGGCTGGTGAGATGGCTCAGCAGGTAAGAGCACTGACTGCTCTTCCAAAGGTCCTGAATTCAAATCCCAGCAACCACATGGTGGCTCACAACCATTGCAATGAGATCTGACACCCTCTTCTGATGCCTCTGAAGAAAGTTACAGTGTACTTACGTATAATAATAAATCTTTGGGCCAGAGCCAGTGGGGCCGACTAGAGCGGAGTAGTTGACCAGAGTAAGCAGAAGTCCTACAAATTCAATTCCAACAACCACATGAAGGTTCACAACCATATGTACAGCTATAGTGTACTCACATACATAAAATAAATAAATAAATCTTGAAAAAGAAAAAGAAAAAGAAAAGAAAAGAAAAGAAAAGAAAAGAAAAGAAAAGAAAAGAAAAGAAAAGAAAATCTCCCTAAAGAAGGAGATGCCTATCAAAATACAAGAACCACACAGAACATCAAATAGACTGGACCAAAAAACAAAGTCCTTTCACTACATAATAATCAAAACACTAAATTTATAGAAGAACATTAAAAGCTGCAAGAGAAAGACAAAGTAATATATAAAGATAGGCCTATTAGAATATACCCTTCTCAGTGGAGACTTTTAGTCAGAAGAGCCAAGACAGATGTGCTGCAGACTCTAAAAGGCCACAGATGCTAGCCCAGATTACTATACCCAGCAAAACTTTCAATAAAAATGGATGGAGAAAATAGGACATTCCATGATAAAAACAAAATTTAAGCAACACCTATCTACTATTCCAGTCATCAGAAGGCACAAAAGAAACCTCCAACCTAAAGAGGAAAAAGAGGGGAAAAAGTCCCAGACCGCCAAATCAAAAGAGGGAAACAGACACACACACACACACACACACACACACACACCAATAGTAACAACAGCAGCAAAATAACAGGAATAAACAAACACTACTTAGTGCTCTCAATATCAGTGGTCTCAATTCCCCCAGTTAAATGACACAGTCTAACAAAACGGATGCAAAAACAGGGTACGTCCTTCTGCTGTATCCAAGAAATACACCTTAAAATTAAGGACAGACATCACTTCAGGATAAAATGATGGAAGAAGCTATCCCAAGCAAATGGACTTAAGAAGCAAGCTGTGTGCTATTTTAATACCTGATAAAATAATACTTCAAACCAAAACTAATAAAGTATTACATACACATCAAAGGAAAATCTACCAAGAGAACCTTGCAATTCTTAACACCTATGCCTCAAACACAAAGATATCCAGTATCGTTAAAAAAAAAAAAAAAAAATACTACTGCTTAAATCACATATTAACCCTCACACACTGATAGGAGACTTCAAAATCCTACTCTTACCCATATATAGGCAATCAGACAAAAACTAAACAGAGAACTGCTGGAGATAGCTGGTATTATAAACAAGTATTTACTCAAACACAAAAGAATATACCTTCTTCTCAGCACTTCGTGGAACTTTCTCCAAAGTTGACCACATACTCAGACACAAAGAAAGTCTCAAGAAATACAAGAAAATTGATATAACACCCTGTGTCCTATTTGACTACTATGAATTAAAAATGGATATCAACAACAGAACCAACAAAAAGCTTACAAACCTATGGAAATGGAACAACTCTCTACTAAATGAAAAATGGGTCATGATACAAACTAAAAACTTTCTAGAAGTGAATAAAAATAAATATACAACATACCCAAACTTACGGAATACAATAAAGGTGATTCTAAGAGGCAAATTCATAACACTAAGTGCCTACTTTTTTAAAATGGAGAGATTTCATGCTAGTAACTTAAAAGTATACCTGAAAGTTTTAGAACAAAAAGAAGAAATCAAATACCCAAAAGGAGTAGACTATAAGTAAGAATCAGACTCAGGGCTGAAATCAATAAAATAGAAATAACCCAAGACATAATCCCAAGAATCAATGAACCAAAGAGAAAATAAGATTGTTAAACTCTTACCCAAATTAAGTAAAAGGCAAAAAGAACAGATCCAAACTTTAAATTTGAAGCCAAAATGGGGACATAGCAACAGACACACCCAAAGGCCCAAGGGCAGATGGCATTAACACAGCACTTCATCAAACTTTCAAAAAGTTAATGTCATTACTCCTCAAATTATTCCACAAAATAGAAACAGAAGGAACATTCCAAAATTTGTTTTATGAGACTACAGTTACCCTGATACCCAAAACACATAAAAATGAGACAAAGAAGAAATCACAGACCAATTATAAATATATACACCTTTTTAAAAACTTTTATTGATTCTTTGTGAATTTCACATCATGCATCCCAGTCCTATTAATTTCTCTGTCCCCTTGTATCCTCCTTCATATTCTCCCCAAAATAAACAAACAAAACAAACAAACAACCATAGAAGAAAATCTCAACATGGAAGCTGTAGAATGTCACAATGTGTCCCACAGTCTACCCTACCCCTCTGTCCATACATCTTCACTTGCAAATGTTCATTGCAATGAGTCATTGGTCTGGTATGAGATCTCTGGCTTCTGTGATCCTCATTGGGCCTCATCTTGATTGTCCTATTTTTGCCCTGTGTCATGGAGATCTTGCAGCTTTGGATCAGCAGGACTGGCCCTTCCACACATCTCCACCATTTGAAGATAATATAGATTTTGGGGTGGACCAACTCAGAGCCCTGGATCTGGGCCTAAGTGGTAGCAGAGTTGGTCATGGCATGGGCTCTCCCTTAGTTGCACCACCAGGTCAAGTTCTCCAGGACTGACTGCTCCATCTAGACTATTCAATGCAGCCGTTATCAGAAGGCAATGTCAGCTCTCTTGTGCTCATGCACTTGGGGCCAGCTCACCCTCACCCATACCTCAGAGCCAGCTCCATCATGTTGGCCAATCAAGACATGAGGCCCATTCTCTCCCATGCAGCCTGTGAGGGGTTGGTATAGCTCTCTCACACACACCGTCAAGATTGGCTCACTTTGACTTAGCCTTCAGGATCAGCCCACTGTTGCTTAGGCAAGATGCAGGGCCTGCTCTCCAGAATGCTGCAGCTATGAGAGACAGGGGCAGTTCACCTGCTCTTGTGGTAACCCTCGGACCAGTTCTTCTGGCTCCACCCTTAGGGCAGAGGAGTGTTAGGGACAGCTCTCCCTCATTCACACCATCAGGGCTGGCTTACTCCACTCCCTACTAGTAGGGCCAGCTCCAATCTGCTGCTGAGGGAGGCACAGGTCAGCATTCCCTAGTACTGGTGCCTGTGAGTCACAGCCAATGAGGGGCAGGTCCAGTTCTGAACAGACCCTGAACATCCATGGGGCCAGGGGTATCCCCATGTTCGATAGTGGTAATATTAGCCACAGACTCTGACACTCCCCCTACCGAAGAAGAAAGGAATAATACCCTCCCCACTTGTCCCTCATCACCTGTAGTTGTCAGGAGACCTGGGGCATGAGTGCACAAGAGCTAGCCTGTCCCTCACTGGCTATAGGAGTGAACTCGCACCTCACCTGAGTAACACAGTGAAGCTGGCTCTGATGACAAAGGCAAGGGTGAGTCAGTCCCAAGGATGTGAAAATGTGAGAGCTGGGCCAGCCCCTCCCAGACTGCAGCACTTGGGAGAGTGGGCCCTGCCTTGACTGGGCAGCACAGTGGAGCTGCCTCTGGAGGTATGGGCTTGACCTTAAGGATATGAGAAAAGGAGAGGAAATCCTGTCTCCTGACTATGTTGGCATTGGGTAGTCCTGGAGAATCCACCCTGGTGGTTCAGATAAGGGAGAGCCCATGCTATGACTAACTCAGCTACCAGGCAGGCCCAGATCCAGGGCTCTGAGTTGGTCCACCCCAAAATCTATATTATCTGCAAACAGTGGAGATGTATGAAAGGGCCAGACCTGCTGATCCAAAGCTGCAAGATCTCTATGACACAGGGCAAAAACAGGACAATCAAGATGAGGCCCAATGAGGATCTAATAATGATGGTGTCACAGAAGCCAGATCTCAAACCAGACCAAAGACTCATTGCAATGAACTTTTGCAAGTGAAGATGTGTAAACAGGGGGGTAGACACACTGTGACACAGTACAGCTCCCACAATGAGATGCTTTTCTATGCTTGGTTTTTGTTTCTTTTTTTTTTTAATTTGGGATGAATGGGCAAGGGCAAAGTTAAGATATGAGACAACAGGTAGATGAACTGGACTGGTGGGCATGACGTAAAACACAAAGAATTAGTGTAACGTTTTTAAATAAGAAAGAAAGCAGACATACTGAACCCAGTAGAATTGAAAGTGAGGAGCCCCCTTGAATGTGTCAGCAGAGGAGAAAACGTTCTGAATACTACTAACACAGGCACTAAGATGTACAATTAATAACTGAGGCCTCATGAAACTGAGAAACTTCTACATGGCAAAAATGATAATTTGGATAAATGGAATGGAAAAGATTTTCACCAACTCTACATCTGATTGAACACTAATATCCAAAATATATAAAGAACTCAAAACTACATATCAAGAAAATAAATAACTCAATGAAAAACAGAGGACATATCTAAACAGACAACATTCAAAAGAGGAAAATGGCTAAGAAACACTTAAAGAAAAGTCCTACATATTTAGTCATCAGGGAAGTGCAAAGAAAAACTACACTCAGTTTCATCTTAAGCCTGTCACAATGTCAATAAAACAGATGGCAGCTCATGCTGGTGAAATTGTAAAGTAAGGGGAACACGCATCCATTGCTGGTGGGTGTACAACCACTATGGAAAGGGGAGTAATGGTTCCTCAGGAATATGGGGATCAATCTATCTCTAGATGCAGCTATACCACTCCTGGGACACCTCATCCACAGAGATACTTTCCAACCATGTTCATTACTCTCTGTTCACAATGCCCAGAAATTGTAAACAACCTAGATGGTCCTCAACAGATGTATAAAGAAAATGTGGCACATTACACAAAGAAACATTATGTAATTCCATTAAAAATAAAATTTGTAATTAAGTGGCTAGAATTAGGAAAAAAATCATCTTGGGTGAGGAAACCAGACCCAAGAATACAAATAAGGTATATATTCACTTATATTTGAATACTGGGTTTTTAAGTCAATGATATCATGCTATAGTCCATAAACCACAAAGGTTAGATATGGAGTAAGGGACTGGTTGGGAACTGAAGGTGGGAGCTGGACTGATTGATTGCCATAGGAAAGAGAGAATAAATAGCTATGGATAAATGAGGGGACTGCAATGGGAGGATCAAGTTGGGAGGGGAAAGAAAGACAGAGACCATGGAGAGAATACTTTGAGAGACAGATCAAATTAAGGACAACTTCAGGGGTAGTATAGACATCTATACAGGCCCTTCCGGTCAGTGCCAGCTCCAGTCCAACTTGGGCGTGAACTCGGCAGATGGTCCTATGGTCCCCAAAGGACTATCTACACAATCTTAGGATCACTGGTGAGTGGAACACAACATCTGTTCCAAACCAATTGTGACAGCAGGAGCAAGGACACGGGAACCCTGTCTGACCAGCAGCTCGGGTTTCTTCTGATTGGTACTGATATACTTTGGTTTCGAACACACCAGACAGCCCCAAGGTCCCCAGAGGAGACACCACTTCCAGGTGCTGTAACACGCCCAGGATCTTAGGATTCCAGGATCCCAGGATAACAGGAGCTTGGTCACACCGGGGTCTCAGAGGAAGCTTGATTGCCAAGAACTCTGACACACACCCAGAATCTCAGGTTCACAGGATCCTGGAATCACAGGATCACAGAGAAAGCTGGACTCTGAGGAGTCCTGAATCAACCAGGATTATAGGAAGGACAGGTTCCAATCAGATATACTGAGGGCAGCAAGAACTTGAGATAGTCAGATGGCAGGAGGCAAGCGTAAGAACAGAAGCAACAGAAACCAAGGTTACTTGGCATCATCAGAACCAAACTCTCCCACCATAGCAAGTCCTGGATACACCATCACACCAGAAAAGCAAGACATGGATCTAAAGTCACTTCTCATGATGATGATGGAAGAATTTAAGAAGGAAATAACTCCCTTAAAGAAATACAGGAAAACACAGGTAAATAGCTAGAAGCCCTTTAAGAGGAAACACAAAAATCCCTTAAAGAGTTACAGGAAAACACTATTAAACAGGTGAAGGAATTGAACAAAACCATCCAGTATCTAAAAATGGAAGTAGAAACAAAGAAAACCCAAAGGGAGACAACTCTGGAGATAGAAATCCTAGGAAAGAAATCAAGAACCATCAGCAACAGAATAGAAGAGATGGAAGAGGTATGTTGGGGTATCCAGGACTCGCTGTGGTGGGTGTACTGGATTCTGATGATGCCCAGTGGTCTTGGTTTCTGTTAGTAAGATTCTTTTGTTTGCCTTTCACCATCTGGTAATCTCTGATGTTAGATGTTCTAGCTGTCTCTGGCTGGTGCTTGTTCCTCCTGTAATTCTGTTAGCCTCTGTCAGCACTCCTGGGGGTCCAACTCTCTCCTGAGTGTCAGTGGTCAGAGCACTCCCTTCAGGCAATCTCTCCTCTTTCAGGGAAGGTGCACAGAAGCCTAGAGCTCAGATCCACTTTCTGATTCCTGGGTCAGAGCCCTCCCTGGGGGCTGACTCTCCTCTGGCAGGGAAGGTGTCCAGGGGTCTGGGTCTCAGCTCTGCCTCCTGGCAGTGATCTCAAGATCCCGGGTGTGCTAGGTTGCCTGCAGAGAGGAGAGTCCTCTGGGGACCTTGGGGCCCTCCACCAAGATTGCACCAAAGATGGTGCAGGGGTGGCACCGACCAGAACAAACCCCAGCCGCTGGTTGGGCAGGTGTCCTTTGTCCCTGTTCCTGCTAGCACAAGACCCTCTGGGTTTTTTGGAACTGATGTTGTATTCCACTCACCAGTGATCTCCTGGTCCCGGCAGTGCTGAGAGTCCTCTAGGGCCCTCTGCCGAGATCGTGCCAAAGATCTGCAGTTACTGCCACCCTTTTACACAACAGATAAATGAGCAGCAAGATCAGAAATCCTATTCCAGCCAGTCTCTCAAACCTTTGCCAGTAAACACACAGCAAAGTATAATTCCATCCCTGAGTCATGCCAACATTCCCAGAAGTTTTTCATGAAAAGAGATGTCAACACAGTAGCTGAAAGACAGAACCAACCCAGATTGCACCAACAGATGTATGGATAAAGAAAACGTGGTGCACATGTACAATGGAATCGTTCCGCCATTAAAAAAAAAAAATGAAGGCAGGACATTTGCAAGAAAGTGGATAGGAATTGGGACACATGTTTTTTTTTTTTTTTTCCTCACAGGCAGAATCTAACTTTGTGTATGCATGTGTGGTGAAATTAGAAAGGGGATCATGAAAGGGAAGAAGGGACCATGTGGGGATGGTAAAGCAATCATATGACATAAAATCCTGAAGGACTATTTAAGGGGAGGAAATGAACCAACAAAAGAGGATAAGGGGAGAACAATAGAAACTGAATGAGAACAAAAGTCTCTCTCTCTCTCTCTCTCTCTCTCTCTCTCTCTCTCTCTCTCTCTCTCTCTCTCTCTCTGTCTCGTTCATGTATTTTTGTATATCAAATATCTAGTCGGTGTATCTTTGATTGTACTGTATTACAATGTTTGATTTCTACAGTGCCCTGACCCTCACTGGCTGCAGTACTCAGAAGAGCAAGCTACCCTTCACCCAAGCAGCACAGTAGAGCTGACCATGGTGGCAAGGGCACCGTGAGTTGCTTGAGGGCATGAGGTGGGAGAGATAGCCCAGCACATCCAGGGCTGCAGCATTCAGGAGAGCAGGCCCTACACCTTACCTGAGCAGCACAACAGGGCTGGCTTTACTGGTGTAGACATGGTTAGCCATCCCCTAGGTCATGACAGCAGGAGAGTTGGCTCTGCCTCTTTCCAGCAGTGGCATTGGGTAAGCTAGACAGGGGCAGTGCTAGAGAACTTGCTCTGGAGGTGAGGATGCAGGAGAGGCCTTAAACCAGATGAATGTCTCCTTGCAATGAATATGGGCAAGTAAAGAAATGTGGACAAAGGAGTATGCTATGGGAACACTATAGCTTCTACAATGGTATTTTTTCTTTTGGAGGAGAGGTTGCAAAGGAAGAGGGTGGGTATGAAGGGATGGGGAGATGAGTGGGATTGGGGTACAAGGTGTGAAATTCACAAAGAATCAATAAAAATTTAAATAAAAAATATTGTTTGAGATTCTGGTTTGAGTTTTATTCAAGGTCACTGAATGAATTTTGGAATGTGATTAGGATAGAATTTCCAACAATTTCTGAAATGTTTCTAAACATACTGCTACCAGTTTGTACTGTGTTTTTATGCATAGCAGCATTCTTGAGTTTGATGTTAATGAAACCAAAATATAGATCAGCTCTGAGAATAGTTGAAAATGCTCTCCAAATATTCAGTCAAGATTTTGGTTCTTAATGTAAAAATAAATGGCAAATCATCTCTTTAGGATTCAGTAGTTTTCTTTAGTGAGTTACAAAGCTATATGTATGCTGAATAAGTGTTTCAAAATAAAAATCCTCTAGCTTTTAGACGACATTTTTGGTTTTGTATTGGTTTTGTTTGTTTTTGTAAGTCAGTATATAACAGAGGATAACCTTGAACTCATGGCATTCTTCCTGCTTCAGCTTCCTGAGAACTGAGAATATAGCTAATGGCTGTTTGAAAACTGCTTTACCAAAATCACTGAGCAGTTAGTGTTTCTTCAAGCAGTCAATTTATCTGACATTAAGTCCTTATGAACTCCTATGGATAATTCCAAATAAGATATTGGGTAGACGCTTAAAAATTATTTGGAGTTATTGACTCCAAATCCTGGCTATAAAGAAAAGCTCAAGTTGAACAACCCCCACTCCCAACTTCAGCCTGGCCAGAGCAAGACCTGCGCTCACAAATCGATGATCTATGCCTTGTCCCAACATACAAATCTAACATGCAAGATAGTGGTGAATCCTTGAATATTAAATATAACTGAATAATGATTCAAACAAAAGCTCAAATATAAAAATATTGTACTGGCTAGTTTTGTGTGTCAACTTGACACAGGCTGGAGTTATCACAGAGAAAGGAGCTTCGGTTGGGGAAATGCCTCCACGAGATCCAGCTGTAAGGCTTTTGCTAAATTAGTGATCAAGGGGGAGGTCCCCTTGTGGGTGGTGCCATCTCTGGGCTGGTAGTCTTGGTTCTATAAGAGAGCAGGCTGAGCAAGCCAAGGCAAAGCAAGCCAGCAAGGAACATCTCTCCATGGCCTCTGCATCAGCTCCTGCTCCCTGACCTGCTTAAGTTCCAGTCCTGACTTCTTTCAGTGATGAACAGCAGTGTGGAAATATAAGCTGAATAAACCCTTTTCTCCCCAACTTGTTTCTTGGTCATGATGTTTGTGCAGGAATAGAAACCCTGACTAAGACAAATATTAATAGCTAACAAGTTCAGATAGAGATTGAGGGATTTTTTTTAATGAATCTAACCTGTTAAAGAAAACTTCCACTTTGTTTTTGCCTCCAACCCAGTTCGAAGGTGTTCAGGAGGTAATCCCTGAACTTAAATCTCAAAAGCACAGAATAAAGTCTAGGGCCTAGGGTTGGAATATAAATGAATCCAGTGGGATTCTTTGAATCATCACTAAGCAGAGGTCTGTCTTGTGGCTTTAAGTGCAAGAAAAAGAAGAAAAGACTAGAATGCTGTACTTATAGGTAAACTCTGTGTCCTGAAAATTCAACTGCCTAGTACATATATATCCACCTTCAGAGAAAATGGTCAGAGGTATAGCTGGTATGCTGGCTGTAAAACTCTATAAGCAGAACCCCTCAAGTGTCCTGAGAAAGATATTTGGAAATAACTTCCAAGACTGGAAGAAGCAGTCTAAGTTCTAAGAAGCTGCACCAGCCTTTGTTAGTTCAGAGCCTTTGTAGTTGGCAACCCTTCTTCAGCTCAGTGAACAACATCAGTCTTTCCCCTGGAAAAGATAAGTGAAAACATGCCATGGACAAATCATACCTTAGTGGCACGGAGACTTGGAAAGAACAAATCTGATGACAGTACCACAGATCTAGATATTTTAGAGCTATAAGGCTCTAAAATTCATCGGTTTATAATGAGGATGAGTCCTGCAGTCGGGGTCTGTGGTGCTGTCCATAGTCTGAGTTACCACTGAAGTCCATGCAGATGTCCATGAGTGCTGTCACCTGAATCCATGCCCAAGTTCTTGCTGCCACAAGGGTCACTTTCTGAGTCGATGGTCCTACTGCATCAGGGAGCTACATCCATGGTGTGTTCTGCAACCAGAAACTATGTGTTAGGCTCATAATCTATGCTTCTGATGACTGTAAAAACAAACAAACAAACAAACAAACAAGGAGGCTACTTTTGCTGCGATTTCAGAGACTACAGATGCCCAGCTGAGAGGAGGAAGCATGAAAGGCTTCTGTGACAACCCCTCCACGTCTACCTCCAGCCCATACCACCCCAAAAATGACAGCCTAGACAGGAAGTCCCAGAAGAGAAGTCTTAAAAAGTATGATTGAGATGCTGGAGAGTAGCTCTCCACAACTGGTGTCTTCTGGTGGAGGTGTGGGAAGAGAAGGCTCAATTCCATTTAAGGGAAGGGGCTCTGAGAGTTTGACAGTGCTCTAGAGTATAGAGATAACACAAAGTGGATTTATTTTTCTTCTTTTTAGTTTTTACTTCTTTTGGGATGGAAGGTTACAAGAGGACGGTGGACATGGAAGGACTAGGAAGGGATTGTGATCAAGCTGCATGATGTGAAACTCCCAAAGAATCAATGTTATGTGGGAAAAAAATTAAAACATAGAATAAAGCTTATCTCTTTCCAGAATAGGAGGAGGAGGAAGAGGAGGAGGAAGAGGAATTAGTCATGAGAGGCCATCAGTGAGGCAGTACATTATTTGAGTGCATTGAATATTAGTGGATCCCTTGCCATGCACTATCCCAAACATTGCAAGCAAAGAAAATGGGTCCTAACAGTATCTGCGCAAGAATAGCAATGCTAAAGCAGAGATTTCACCAAGCTTTTGTCAAACATCTTCCATTCACTCAGTGCGAAAACTTACTGTGCTTAAAATCTAACAGGAACTCCTTAAAACCTAGGTGTACATGGTTAAGATTTAATAGTTAAAAGACACACATGATACTCACAGATATATTGATTACCATCACCCAGGTTCACTCTCTCCTGTCCTTCTTTTCAGATTTGATGAGCATGAGTCCAAGCCTCTTGCCACTTTCACCTCATGTCTCTGGGGATCATGGCTATTTACTCTGGAAAGAAGAACAAGGATAGATGGATTCTCCTTAAACACAAACAACACTGCTTTCAAATTAGAATAACAGTTAACAGCCATAGACAGTTTTTTGCATCTACATCACACTTGTTTTGTGACTAAATCTGGATGCTTTCCCTATAGAAGACTAAAATGAGCATCCGTGTAAGGAATCATCAAGGAGGACCATTACCTAAGAGTCACATATAGGGAAAACCTAGGAACTGGGAGATCCAAAACTTTTAGCTGAACACAGAGGGATCCTAAGACCTCACATGTGAAACTTCTCCAGAATCAAGAGAAATATAAACCTAATTAATGCTTATTTCAGTGTAAAACTTCCTCTTGAGACTGGTGAGATGACTCAGAAGGTAAGAGCACTGACTGCTCTTCCAAAGGTCCTGTGTTCAAATCCCAGCAACCACATGGTGGCTCATAACCATTCGTAATGAGATCTGATGCCCTCTTCTAGTGTGTCTCAAGACAGCTACAATGTACTTACACATAGTAGTAAATAAATCTTTGGGCTGGAGCGAGCAGAGTTCCTAAGCTCTATTCCCAGCAACCACATGATGGCTCACAATAATCTGTACAGCTACAATGTACTCATATACATAAAATAAATAAATAAATATTTAAAGAAAAAAACTTCCTCCTGAAGACATTAACAGGAGAAGGGAGAGGTCATGGCTGAAGAAGTGCCAATATAAATAGATCTGACTCTTCAGAACCAATTTAGTGGTATAGCAATACAATACCAGGCCTCCCTATCTATACTCACCAGCCTGAGCCCATTAAACCCATATTAGAACAGACCCCAGTCATAGAACTCAGTGACCTTCAGGGAAGCATATCCTTATTTGTGTGTATATATACACTATCTAGGCTGCCTATTTGAATGCTGGCTATTTTTTTCAATGCCCAAGAACTTAAAGCCAATTCTACTGGTATCAGGGGGAATATGGTATGCAAAACAACCCAATAAAAGCCAGAAACATTCTCTAGAAGATCACAGCCAACTCTGTAAAATAACCTATTGGATCTTAGTTGCAAGCAAGCCTTTCTGAAGATACCACAAAAATCATAGCAACTAATCTTGAAAAGAATCTAAAATATTTATTACTTGCCTCTGGAGCTAAGTATATGATGTGCCACACTCCGGGAACATATGGACCACTTGATTCTCTTGAACAAAAAAAGAGATTGGGCAAGTAGAACTTTGCTGTGGAATAATACTTGAAATCTGGCCTGAGACTGACAAGTCCTTTTAGCTTTATCCTAGAATTCTCTGTCAAGATCCAACTGGTCTTCAGTCAAGCTGAGGTTTGAACCCCGAAGGTCATAATTCACCTACATGACATGGTAGGCATTCCCTCATGCTCCTGGAACTCTGGCCCCTGCCTAAGGTACCATCTCCCACAGCCCCCACAAGAGAAGCATGGTCAGTAGTCAAGTAAGCAATGGCCCAAGATTCTGACCTTCAGGCTAAACTCCTTCCCAGTTACCTAGCAACAGTGAAGACCATAAAAAGGGGTGTTCAGCCTCACCATGCTCTTTTTCTCTCACTCTTACTCTCACTCCTTTGTCCTCTCATTTCTCACACTTCTCACTCCTCTTCCCTTTCTCTTTGTCTTCTTCTTTCCTCTCCTCTTTCCCTCTTTCTCTCTAGCCTTCTCTCTCTCTCTCTCTCTCTCTCTCTCTCTCTCTCTCTCTCTCTCTCTCTCTCTCTCTCTCTCTCTCTCTCTCTCTCTCCCTCTCTCCCTTCTCTCTTTCTCCCTGCATTGCTATAATTAAGCTCTTAAACCATAAAAAAGGAGTAGAGGGGGGCCCGGGACCCTGGGAGAAGTTGGGAAGGAAACTGGGCCTAGTGTCCGGCCAGAGTTCCCCTGTGCTCTGAGCAGGTGGACTCAGGCATTGGAGGGTTGCCAGGTTTTTTCCACTCAACCACGGGGTGAGCAGTGCCTCTGACCCACTCAGCGGGGATTGGAGAAGGGGCAGCCCCTGACCAGGGATGCCCCTGGAGCTACCTTGCTAGCGCCCCAGGGTTGCAAAAAAGAGGGAATAGGGAAGAAGTTCCCAATACTGACCAGAGTGCTCAGCGGGCCTTGATGGAGCAGAGCAGAGACTCTATGATTTAAGAGCTTTATTATAGAAATGCAGGGAGAAAGAAAGAAAGAAGGCTAGAGAGAAAGAGGGAGAGAGGAGAGGAAAGAAGAAGACAAAGAGAAAGGGAAGAGAAGAGAGAAGTGTGAGAAGTGAGAGGACAAAGGAGTGAGAGTAAGAGTGAGAGAAAAAGAGCATGGTGAGGCTGAACACCCCTTTTTATGGTCTTCACTGTTGCTAGGTAACTGGGGAGGAGTTTAGCCTGAAGGTCAGAATCTTGGGCCATTGCTTACTTGACTACTGACCATGCTTCTCTTGTGGGGGCTGTGGGAGATGGTACCTTAGGCAGGGGCCAGAGTTCCAGGAGCATGAGGGAATGCCTACCATGTCATGTAGGTGAATTATGAGCTTCAGGGTTCAGATCTCACCTCGACTGGAGACCAACCTGCAATTCCCCATATATATATATATACATATACATATACAGAGAAGTAGAGATCTTTCTTGTCTTGTGACCTTAATCACTGATGACTCCTTTTTCCACTTCTTATCTTAAATCTAATTAAACACTTGCCTAATTCCTCATCATTTAAGAGAGATGTGACAATACCCCCTTTAGAATGCAATCAGTCTCAATGGGAGTTTCTTCACCTCTACTCTTGTAGCATCAAAGAAGATACAAACAAAAATGAATGGCCATGGTTCCATTCTAGTGAATGCTTATTGACCAAAATGGCAGGGAATGATTGACCTACAGACAATACTTTGGTATCCCCTGATTTTAACCATGCTCCTTTCCAAATTTAGACCTGTCTGGACAGCAGTAGGTCTAGTGTTTGCATGCACATATGTATGGTAAAAGACCGATAAAGTTCTTAACTCCAAGGATATCAGCTATTCTGATTCTCCCTTGGGTTGCTAACTCTATGACACGGATTACTTTGAGCTGTCTGTGGATCATCCATGCTATTTATAATAGAATGTACATACAATTATGAAATCACAATATTTTTAAAGATTAAATGTGAGTGGCTCTGGTTCATTGCAGTCAGTGCCAGCACCAGGCCACCTTGGGCCCAAACTCAGCAGGAAGTACTATGGTCTCCAGAGCACTCTCTACCACATAGGCACTCTAGCACACCCAGGATCACTGGTTACTGAAACAAAACATCTGTTGCAATAGAACCGAGGGTGCCTGGGGACACCTAGAACACAGACACAGGAACACTACCGGATCAGTGGCTTGGGTTCCTTCTGGTCAGCACTGGTCTACCTTGGTTTGGAACTCAGTGGACAGCCCCATGGTCACCAGAGGAGGTACCATTTCCAGGAGCTCTAACACACCCAGGAACTTAGGAAACCAGGATCCCAGTATCCCAGGATCCCAGGAGCTTGGTCACACCAGAATCTCAGGGTCTCAGAGGAAGCTTGACTGCCAAAAACTCTGATACACCCAGAATTTCAGGATCACAGGATCACAAAATCACAGGATCACAAAAAAAGCTGGACTCTGAGAAGTTCAGACTCAACTGGGATTACAGGAAGGACAGGCTCAAAATTAGATATACTGAAGGCAGAGAGCACTTGAGATAATCAGATGGTGGGAGGCAAGTATAAGAAGAGAAGCAACAGAAACTAAGGATACTTGGCATTATCAGAACCAAACTCTCCCACCATAGCAAGTCCTGGATAGACCATTACACCAGAAAAGCAAGATATGGATCTAAAGTCACTTCTCATGATGATGATGGAGGACTATAAGATGGAAATAGTAACTCCCTTAAAGAAATACAGAAGAACACACCCAAACAGGTGAAAGAATTGAACAAAAACATCCAGGATTTAAAATTTTAAATAGAAACAATAAAGAAATCACAAGGGGAGAAAACTCTGGAAATAGAAAACTTGGGGAAGAAGTCAGGAGCCATAGATGCAAGCATAACAAACAGAATACAATAAATAGAAGAGAGACTCTCAGGAGTAGAAGATACCATAGGGGGAAAAAAGGGGACACAACAATCAAAGAAAATTTTAAAATGCAAAAAGATACTAACCAAAAATATCCAGAAAATCCAGGACACAATGAGAAGACCAAACCTAAGGATAATAGGCATAGATGAGAATGAAGATTTTTAACTTAAAGGGCCTGTAAATATCTTCAACAAAATTATAGAGGAAAACACCCCCAACCTAAAGAAAGAGATGCCCATAAACATACAAGAAGCCTACATAACTCCAAATAGTTTGGACCAGAAAAAAATTCTCCTGTCACATAATAATCAAAACACCAAATGCACAAAACAAGAAGGAATATTAAAAGCAGTAGGGGGAAAAGGTCAAGTAACATATAAAGGCAGACCTATCAGAATTACACCTGACTTCTCACCAGAGAATATGAAAGCCAGAAGATCCTGGGCAGATGTTAAATAGACGCTAAGAAAACACAAATGCCAGCTCAGGCTACTATAGCCAGCAAAACTCTCAATTACCATCGATGAAGAAACCCAGGTATTCCATGAAAAACCAAATTTACACAATATCTTTCCACAAATCCAGCCCTTCAAAGGATAAACTCCAACACAAGGGGGGAAACTATGCTCTAGAAAAAGCAAGAAAGTAATCTTTCAACAAACCTAAAAGAAAATAACCACATGAACAAAATTCTAACTCTAACAACAAAAATAAGATGAGGCAACAATTACTTTTCCTTAATAGCTATAATATCAATGAACAATAAATAGACATATTAATTCCCCAATAAAAGGACATAGACTAACAGACTGGCTACATAAACAGGACCCAACATTTTGCTGCATACAGGAAACCCACCTCAGGGACAGAGACAAACACTACCTCAGAGTAAAAGGCTGGAAAACAATTTTCCAAGCAAATGGTCCAAAGAAACAAGCTAGACTAGCCATGCTATTATCGAATAAAATTGACTTTCAACCAAAAGTTATCAAAAAAGATAAGGAGGGACACTTCATACTCATTGTGATGGTTTGTATATTCTTGGACCAGGGAGTGGCACCATTTGGAGGTGTGGCCTTGTTGGAATAGGTGTGACCTGGATGGAGTAGGTGTGTCACTGTGGGTGTGGGCATAAGATCCTCAAGCTAGTTGCCTGGAAGTCAGTCTTCCAATAGCAGCCTTTGGATGAAGATGTAGAACTCTCAGCTCTGCTTGTGTCATGCCTGCCTGGATACTGCCATGCTCCCACCTTGATGATAATGGACTGAAACTCTGAACTTGTAAGCCAGCCCCAAATTAAATGTTGATTTTATAAAACTTGTCTTGGTCATAGTGTCTGTTCACAGCAGCAAAACCCTAACTAATACACTCATCAAAGGTAAAATTTACCAAGATGAACTCTCAATTCTGAATATCTATGCTCCAAATGCAAAGGCATCCACATTCATTAAAAAAACTTTAGTAAAGCTCAAAGCACACATTGCACCACACACAATAATAGTGGGAGACTTCAACACCCCACTCTCATTAATGGACAGATCCTGGAAACAGAAACTAAACAGAGACACATGGACACTAACACAAGTTATGAAACAAATGGGTTTAACAGATATCCTCAAAACATTTTATCCTAAAACAAAAGGTTATACCTTCTTCTCAGCACCTCATGGTACCTTCTCCAAAATTGACCACAAAACTGGCCTCAACAGATAAAAAATATTGAAATAATCCCATGCATCCTATCAGATCACCACAGACTAAAG
>NC_034599.1:4357028-4360334 GCF_900095145.1 Mus pahari | reverse complement strand
AGGAAGGAAGGAAGGAAGGAAGGAAGGAAGGAAGGAAGGAAGGAAGGAAGGAAGGAAGGAAGAAATTAAAGACTTTTTAGAGATTAATGGCAATGAAACCACAACATACTCAAACTTAAGGGACACAATGAAAGCATTCCTAAGAGGAAACTCATATCTCTGAGTAACTCCAAAAAGAGTCTGGAGAGAGCATACAGGAGCAGCTTGACAGCACTCACCTAAAAGCTCTAGAACAAAAGGAAGCAAATTCACCCAAGAGGAGTAGACAGCAGGAAATAATCAAACATAGGGCTGAAATCAACCAAATAGAAACAAAAAGAACTATACAGAGAGTCAACCAAAGCAGAAGCTGGTTCTTTGAGAAAATCAACAAGATAAACAAACCCTTATCCAAACTAACTAGAGGGCAAAGGGACAGTATCCTAATTAACAAAATCAGAAAGGAAAAGGGAGAATCTGAGGAAATCCAAAAATCATCAGATCCTATTACAAAAGCCTATACTCAAAACAACTGGAAAACCTGGATGAAATGGACAATTTTCTAGACAGATACCAGGTACCAAAGTTAAATCAGGATCAGATTAACAATCTATACAGTCCCATATCCTCTAAAGAAATAGAAACAGTCGTTAATAGTTTCCCAACCAAAAAAAGCCCAAGACCTGATGGGTTTAGTACAGAGTTCTATCAGACCTTCAAAGAAGACCTAATTCCATTACTTCTCAAACTATTCCACAAAATAGAAACAGGAGGTATTCTACCCAATTTGTTCTATCTAGCCACAATTACCCTGATACATAAATCACACAAAGAACCAACAAAGAAAGAGAACTTCAGACCAATTTCCTTTATGAATATCGATGCAAAAATACTCAATAAAGTTCACGCAAACCGAATCAAGGAAGACATCAGTACAGTCACCCATCATGATCAAGTAGGCTTCATCCCAGAGATGCAGGGATGGTTTAATATATGGAAATCCATCAACGTAATCCACTATATAAACAAACTCAAAAACAAAAATCACATGATCATCTCATTAGATGCTGAGAAAGCATTTGATAAAATCTAACACCCGTCCATGATAAAAGTAATCACAGGAAAATTTTGCTTCTATGTATGGCTAATATAGCCTTAAATTATGTAAAAAAAAATTTATTGTCTCTGATTCAATACAAGAATCTAGGAGTTTGAATCTTTCCGTGTATATTGTTTCTTAAATGGAAATTATTTTATTAGCTAATGCCTCTAAAGGGAAGTTTACTTCAAATCTTTGCAATCACATAATTAACTTTAAAGTTCTGGGGAGTAGTTGTTGCTCCAAAAATGATTCAGACCACAATATCTTTTTAATATTTAGGGCCTTAGTTATCCTAGAAAAATTGTGGTACAAGAAAATTTACGAAAGAAAAGATGATTTGCTTATTACAAATTATTTTCAAAAGGAGATGTCTTGGCTAAGACCTCACATTAAACTCACCACAGGAGGACTTAAGCCTTTGTTAGATGCTATCAAGTGAAATTCAAATTCACTGGTGAGAAACAAAAGGCTTTTCAGAAAGTAGAGGAAACTTCTGTTATCAATTGTTATCAATTATAATCAGTAGTAATCAAATATTAGCTGCATATTCTAGTTATTGTTACTCAGTGTGCACAC
The DNA here is from genome assembly GCF_900095145.1 of Mus pahari. NCBI lineage: Eukaryota > Metazoa > Chordata > Mammalia > Rodentia > Muridae > Mus > Mus pahari. The sequence continues at coordinate 4,358,677 of NC_034599.1, read as the reverse complement.
TTTCTTCATCTCCAAGTAAAGTTTTAACATTCTATTACGCTGCTAAAATTTAGATGCCAAAAACCTTCTTGCTGAGTGAGTGCCTTATAGTATTCTACAAACAGGCATACCTATGCCTAGGTGAAGTGGAAGGATCCACATACTGGCACATAGCATGGTCCTGTTCATATACTTAACATGGGGAAGAGGGCAAGTTTGTGTCTCCTCCACAGAATGTTGCAGGAGCATGCTAGCTTCCAGAATGATTTGTGTGACGGGCTGACCTGTGAGTTGCTGAGTGCCCTGACAATGGCGACAGGAAAGCTGTATTGGGCACACAAAAAAAGGAAGAAACAGGGAGAGCAGACACTTGGAAGCATAAAGAAGAGACTCTCCCTATCTCCCTCAGACTACAACAATGAGAGCCACTCTGATGCCAACTTAGAAACAACTAAAGAAGCTGATTTGTGAGGTGGAGGGACTAATACAGAGAACGAGCAAGAATACTAACTGTTCTTCAACCAGATTTATTTAGACTTTGCTGCTGCTGCTGCTGCTGCTGCTAATTTGATTTTTTTTTTTTTTTTAAGAAACCCAAAGCTCAGGTCAAAAAAAAAAAAAAAAACCAGTTCACTGTGGCCTTCCAGTCGGCACCAGCACCTGGGAACCTAGGGCGTGGAGTCCGCAGACACCCCCGGTCCCTAGAGGACTGCCCATGAGATCTTAGGATCACTGGTGAGCAAAGCACTGCATCTGCTCCAATTCAATCGTGTGCGGGACCTGAGACAGAACTAGGGAAGCAGAGAACAGGCCTGACTAGGGGCACAAGTCCCTTCTGGTCGGGGCCAGCACCAGGGCACCGAGGGCACAGAGTCTGCGGACACCCCCATGGTCCACAGAGGACTGCCCACGCGTTTTTAGGATCACTGGTGAGCAGAAGACCACATCTGCTCCAATCCAATTGTGAAGGAACTGTGACAACAAGAAAAATGACACCAGAGCCCTTCCTGACCAGAGACTCGGGTTCCTTTTCATCAGTGCTGGTTAACCTTGGTTTCAAACAGACCAGACAGCTCCAAGGTCCTCCAAAAAGACACCACCTCCAGGAACTGTAACACACCTAGGATGTTAGGACAACAGGATCCCAGGATAACAGGAGCTGGGTCACACCAGTATTTGAGGGTCTCAGAGGAGCTTGACTGTCAAGAACTCTGACACACCCAGAATATCAGGTTCACAGGAGCCCGCACTCGAAGGATCACAGAGAAAGCTGGACTCTAAGGAGTCCTGAATCAGTTGGGACTATAGGAAGGACAGGCTCCAATCAGATATATTGAGGGCAGCAAGCACTTGAGATAATCATATGGCAGGAGACAAGTAAGAACAGAAGCAACAGAAACCAAGGTTACTTGGCATCATCAGAACCAAACTCTCCCACCACAGCAAGTCCTGGATACACCATCACACCAGAAAAATCAAGACATGGATCTAAAGTAACTTCTCATGATGACGATGGAGGATTTAAAAAGGAAATACAGAAAAACACAGGTAAGCAGCTAAAAGCCTTTAAAGTGGAAACACTAAAATCCTTTAGAGAGTTTCAGGAAAACACTGCTAAACAGGTAGAAGCCCTTAAAGAATCACAGGAGAACACTGCTAAACAGGTAGAA
>NC_034599.1:4348036-4356078 GCF_900095145.1 Mus pahari | reverse complement strand
TGAGATTCTCTCTTCCATTTCTGTATTCTGTTGGTGATGCTGGCATCTATGGTTCCTGATTTCTTTCCTAGGGTTTCTATCTCCAGAGTTGTCTCACTTTGTGATTTCTTTATTGTTTTTCCTTCCCTTTTTAGGTCTTGGATGGTTTTGTTCAATTCCATCACCTGTTTGGTTGTGTTTTCCTATAATTCTTCAAGGGGTTTTTCTGTTTTCTCTTTAAGGACTTCTACTTGCTTAGCAGTGTTTTCCTGTAATTCTTTAAGGCCTTCTACCTGTTTAGCAGTGTTCGCCTGTATTTTTTTGTTTGTTTGTTTTTTGTTTTTTTGTTTTTGTTTTTTTTTCGAGACAGGGTTTCTCTGTATAGCCCTGGCTGTCCTGGAACTCATTTTTTAGACCAGGCTGGCCTCGAACACAGAAATCTGCCCGCCTCTGCCTCCCGAGTGCTGGGGCTCCTGTATTTCTTTAAGTGAGTTACTAATGCCCTTCTTAAAATCTTCTACCACCATCATAAGATATGGTTTTAAATCCAAGTCTTGCTTTTCGGGTGTATTGGGGTATCCAGGACTCACTGTGGTGGGTGTACTGGGTTCTGATGATGCCCAGTGTTCTTGGTTTCTGTTAGAAGACTCTTACATTTGCCTTTCACCATCTGGTAATCTCTGGTGTTAGTTGTTATAGTTGTCTTTGGTTGCAGCTTGTTCCTCCTGTGATTCTGCTAGCCTGTCAGAAGTCCTGGGAGTCTAGCTCTCTCCTGAGTCTCAGTGGTCAGAGTTCTCTCCGCAGGCAAGCTCCCCTCTGGCAGGGAAGGTGCACAGAGGTCTGGCATTCAGACCTGCCTCCTGGCTGAAGATGAAGGCCCAAACGGGGCCTGTCCCAGAAGATGAGTTGCCTCTGCAGTCTGCACACTCACCTGCACAGACTATTCTCCGAGGGACCCAGGACACAAAATGGCTCTCTCACCTGCTCTGGCAGACAGAGCCCTCCCAGGCGGCCACCTCTCCTCTGGTGGGGAAAGGTGCCCAGATATCTGGAGCCCAAAATGGAGTCTTTCCCAGAAGCTGTGTCACTTCTGCAGTCTGCACTCTCACCTGCACAGACTGGTCTCAGTGACCAGGGGTACAAGATGGTTCCCTCATCTGCTCAGGCAGTGAGAGCCCTCACAGGCAGACACCTCCATAAACTCCAGCCATACCACACAGCTCCCTGCCTGCCATCTCCTCTTCTATGCTGTGATACAAGCTGCCCCATTTGCCAATATTCACTTGCCAAAAGCCCATTCTTTCTTCCTATACCAAGTCTGCAGTTCTCAGGATGCCAGACTGTTCTTCTGGTCTGAAGTAACTGGCCGAGATTCTGAAGAAATGTCCATTTTCAAGCTTTACCATTAGCCTCATTTTGAAACCTGCCTTTCCTCCGATTCCAACCAAATCTCCTGGTTGCAATCACTCTTGCATTCTCTTTAAACCTAAAGATCCATCAGTCTTCTGTGTTTTCAATGTCATTTATGTTTTCCTCTGTACCATAACCAGTTGACAGTCAAGGGATATATAGCATTCATTGTGAATTTCTAGCACTAATGTAGATAACCAACAAGTATACAACCAGGAACAACAGGAAGATGAACCCAAATGTCTTTAAAAGTTCAGCAGCAAAACACAATTGTATCACCAAGTATTCTGACATTTTAGTGAGTTAAAATTTTGGACATGAATGAATGCATCAAGGGGGAGTGAAAAGAACTCATGGGAGTGTTGCTGTGGACTAGGGTTGAGCGGAAGAGGAGTGATCCACTGGAGGTCACAGGCCAGACATTTCACTGTCAAAATTAAAAGATTTGATAATGAGCTCTGACTCTGAACATGAACTAGGAATGCTGCTTACCCAGCCTGCCCCCAGGGTCTCCATCCACGGGGCCACAGTCAACCTCTTCAAAGGACATAAAACTCTTCAAGGTCATTAAGCAAACAGTGTCCACAACAGACTTTCCGACTTATACATTATTCTGTAATCTATTGTCATCAGCTGTATGTAATCCATGTATGCCTTACACTACTTCTATATTTATGTAATACTGGGCTTTTCTACCATTTTAATAATTAAAAACTTACCAACATTTCCTGAATATTGTCCTAAGTGTATTTTAAAAAAATTTGTTTCATCCTCTAGCCAAAAATTATCCTGTGAAGCATAACCAAGTGTGCCGTCTTCAGATTCCAGGGCCACATGAAGCATAAAACTAGAATCTTCCTGGTTTACTATGTAAAAAATATTTTTCAGTCCTAACCAAAATTCTCCTGTAAAAGAAATACTTTGTTTTAAATACATTTAGCTCAGATGAGAACAATCTCTTATTAGTGCATGTCAATGGCCTTCAGTGTTTCTGTGACTGAGGAGATTCACTACTAACTGTGGCATGGGCAACTTGGCCCATCTCAGCTACCAGCTGGTATTTAACTTATTTATTTTGCTAATAATTGCTAGTCAGTTCACTAGACTGAACAGAACCAGACTGATTCATTTTTATGTCCCAAATCCAACTTAAAGGTGTATTTAAAGACTAAAGAAAAAAATCAAGTTTTACCATCAGGACATGTCAGCAGAAAACCTGTTGGAATCATATAACAACTAACAAACGATGTGACCCTATAAATGTAGGAGTTTTAAACCCTAAATCAGCTTCTTCTAAAGAAACACCCCCCCCCAAAACATTCAGCTAAATTTGCTTTTCCTACCTTGGAGAATACTTATGAATAAATATTTCTTTGTTTTAAAGCAGCTTGCCATCTATCTACCTATGAGTAGAAACAAAATGTGGCCACACTGAGGCCTCCCCAGATTTAAGTCAATATTTCTAAGACAACTGTAGCTCTAAAGTGGATTATATTAACAGAATTCCCTAATTCGGATTGTGTTTCTTGCATGTACATTATAGCCACTGGCTTTCTATCTCCCCAAATCCACCGTGGAGTATAGCAAATGTGGACATTCCTAAAATAGAACCTACTTAAATTATGAAATTGCAGGACATAAAATTTCAAAGGGTTAGGACATAATGAGACAGACTGTATTAAGCTCAGGACACTATGACTAAGATATGAAGTTCTTTTTTTTTTAACAGATCTTGCCTGAGTTTATTTGTAAAACCAGCATAGGACACTGGTCATCTGCAGATAGTGTGTGGGAAGGTGTACCACAGCAGTCCGTCTGTCTTCACGCTGGCAGGAGCCTTTTCTATGGGGCCTTCTCAGGGGCCTGGGCACCTTTGGGGGCCTGAGCACCTTTGGGAGCCTGAGCTGGAGCTGAAGCCTGGGCCTTAGCCGGAGCTTTGGCCCCTGCCTTGGTCTGAACCTTAGGCTTCGGTTGGCAGAGCCTCTGACCCTTGGCCATGTAGCTTTAAATCTGCTTCCCAAGCTTGGGGTGAGCGATGAAAGCCAGCCGTTCGAGTTTGGGGCCCTTTGGCATCTTGGGTTTGATGACCTGAGGCTTCACAAGGACCTTGATGGCCTCTGCGTGTGCACTCACTGCCTTTGCATTGTTGGCCTGCATCTTCTTCAGGCCTTTCTTGTTGTGCTTCTTGGCAAAGCACATGTTCCTCAGGAACTTGGGGTCAACCCCCTTAAGAGATTCATATCTTTGCAACCGGGGTCTCTTGATGCCATTTCTGTGCCATTTGCGGGACTGGTTGTGTGTGGTGTGGTTCTTGGACTTGGCCATGTCTGCACGGTAACCCCGGCTCCCGCAGCCAAGCTATGAAGTTCTTTTGCAACCTGTTAGAACAGAAATGAGTAAGTTCAAGAAAAGCAGCCACACTGTAATCTGGACTCCCACAGGGTCTTTTAGGCTCAGGATCTTTATGATTTAAGCTTCTTTCATCTTCACTCCAATCTCATGTTAAGAGCTAACAGCACATTTTATTAAATCCCCAATATCGTTTAACTGTGCTAAGTATTTAACATTCTCAGTTTGAAAAAGCGTCTGCCTGTAGACTTTCTTAGTCAAAACCATCTCACCATAGAAATAACCAAGAGGTAAGGTGACATGTGTAATGTTCTTTTGAGTACAGAGGATGTACTCAAAGGAAAACCAGAGTTACACTGACAAAAAGCAGATACTTAACTGCCTGTAGCTTGGTGGTTATGTTGCAATTGACCAAATGTCTTCTGAAATCACTGATATGCCTAAAGCCACAACTGACCAAATCTTTGGATGGCATTATGGGATATTAGGTATTTAAAATTATAATAAAAACTATAGTAAAAATAGCATAAAGATTACCAAAAACAACTTTAGATATTTCAACTAACACAAAATCTGAAGGGTTCAGATAGATTGGCATTCCTGTTTGCTATCAGAAGTGATGCTGCCACACTGCCAATATATGATATGATTTTACAATTCACCTAGAACAGTAATGAACTATTACTTTTTATAGCAATAGTTTTATAAAATTACACTTAATTTAAATGGTTTGTTTGCTTTGAACTGAATGTAATTTTATAAAACTATTACTAGAACCAAGGTCATATGCTTTGATTCTACTTATCTTACTGTATTTTAAGTCTATGACTCCCTTTTTTAAATTTTTCATTCTATGAACAATTGGGTCGCACCTGCCAGAACTACTGGGTACACACAACAAATATCCAAATGAGAATTTTCACTCAAATAACATTTCAATTTATCTCTTAAAATTTTTTTTATCTTTTTAAAATGTATGTTTATAGGTGTTTTGCATGAATGTGCATCTGTGTACCTAGTGTGTGCCTGGGGCTCTTGACAGCCAGAACAGAATTTTAGATCCCCTGGAACAGGAGTAACAGACAGTTGTGAGTGCAGGCAATTGAACCTAGGTTGCCTGGAAGAACAGCCAGTACTGTTGATGGCTATGCCATGTCTCCAGCCCAGACTTCTAGGCTGTAACTGAAATTTTTTTAATAATTTGACATAAGAAAATAGAACTTAAATCATATTTTATGTTCACATAGATTTACCACTCTCATATTCATATAGATTTACCAATGCTGGTACAATGTAAACATAAAACCCAAGAAAGGAGGAGAAAAGGTAAAACAGAAATACATAAAATTTTACCTGAAAGGTCTCCCAATCCACCCAGGTCATCACAGCACAGCCTTTGGACGTCGGTTGTCCCATCAAGCCTTCTCTGAACACTGCCCATCCACCTCCTCTGAAGTCCATGTCGCAAGTCACCTACTATGGGCCAGGAAAACACATCGTGGTTCTCATTATCTGACATTATAGAACTCATTCATAACCTACAGACAGACAAACACATAAAGTTTTCAATACCATGCATTCATATTTTTAATTCTCTAGAGATATTACTACTTAAACTCATAATAAACATAACTACAGCCCTGTGTAAGATACTTTTTAAAAGATATAACTGTTTGTAGTAACTATTTGTAGTTTTATTTATACCTCAATACATTCAGGAATAATAGCGCTGCTGTGATATGGCAGAGAAATGGCTCACTTTGCAAGAGACCTTGTTCTTTCAGTTAAAGTGCTGGCTTTTAACGTGTTAAATATGGTTGCCTGCTTGCTTCTCGTTTCTCTTTTCTGAACTCTAGTGTTTCTCAGTCTGGTGTTCAGATTGACATTTCAAGACTGAAAGGCGGGATCTGAGCCCAGCCAGCAGGTGCTCACAGCTGCCTCAGTTGAAATTCTGTGAAATGGACCTGCTGGGTTTCTTAGGAGTGACAGGGGAAGAAATCCACATAATTCCCTCTACCAGAAACTTCCCACTCAGAGGCAGAAAAAAGAAAGACCCTGAGGGAGGCTGGCACCAGCACACTCCTAGGAGAGGTGAATGCACACCTCCCACAGACTGAAAAGCAATCCTCCCACTGTTCACATACAGCCATGGGCGTGTAGGCAGAGTGACTTAGATGGTTTTAAAAGGACTTCCCACTTAATTCCCAATTTTTCTGACATCTTGTTAATAGAATTTTCAAGAGAAAAGAAATTGGTTATATCTATTTAGAAAAAAAGGTTGTTGTTGTACAATATAGACTATTGACAAACTCCAAGGATCATATTCTTTTACACACTGAGAAAGTACCCAGAAAAAGTTATGTATACACACACATATATCTTTTCCATCCTTGTACATTAGGTTTCTACTAGAATACAAGCAAACAAATACCAAAGATGAACAAAATATAATTCATATTATCCAAATTCAGCATGGATCAGTTTGTCAACATTCCTTATGCTCCAGTAAAATATTTTTCTTAAATCATGTATCATCAAAAGAAAGTATAGCCACCAGTAGAAAGAAAAGTAAAAGTACTTCAGAAAGCCCCAAGTTACAGCACAGCTTTATTGTCTAGTCTCCATGGTAAATTAAAGGAAGAATTTATACTGCACAGTTCTGCCTCCATAAGGGAAACATAAAACCTTGCAACAAGTAGATTTACTTTAAATAGTGTGATTATGGAAAGTCAGATAGGAAACTGAAGTTCATGGTCTGAGCAGAAAATGTAAAGGAAACCAAACTTTGAAACTGTAAATATTACTAGCTTACTTAAAATTTCAAGACAAATAAAAAATAAATATTAAGACAATTATAACTTTAATATTAATTAGGTTATATTGATATTTACTTTTTTCTGTATAAGGGAAAACTTTACCTCAAATAGGTAGCTAGATCCTTCTGGAAAGATTATATATAAACCACTAGGGGTTTTAAGGACAGCCAATCAAATCTTTAATATCAGAGCAAAACAAACCTAGAAAAATAAAGGGTAGTGCAAATTCAATTGTACCCAAGAAACTCTCTTAACAGCAGAAAATTGACAATGCTTGCTGAAATTATTGCTACAACTTCTAGTGTGATGTCATGAAAAATTACCACACTTTTAGAATTCAAGAGAAAAACATGAAAAAACAGGAATTAACGAATTTAGGCTACAAAATCCTCACAAATAGCATCTCTTTTAGTGATTAGTGTTTAAAAGTCTCATATTCTGGGGGTAGAGAAATGGCTTAACAGTTAAGAGTTCCAAGTGCTCTCACAGAGATCTAGGATGTTCCTGGCCCCCAAATGGCGGCTTGCAACTGTCTATAACTTCAGTGCCAGAAGATCCAACACACTGGTTCCCTGCACACATGTGATACACATAAACTCACACAGGCATACACACATACATGTAAATAAAAATAAAATCTTTAAAAGTCTCATTTGAGATCAACACTTTCTTATTGTATAATTATGTGTTCTCTTTTCCAATGAATCTATGTTAGCCCAAGTTTATCTTTAATATATTAAGGATGAGTAGGGAGGAGAAAATTTAAGGAATAAGTAGGTTAACTATAATTAATACATCCTTGACCACCAATGTCAATAACAAAAAGATGGAAAAGGTCAGTTTCTTCACCAAAAGAGAAGTATAAAGCAAGTCCAGCGTATGCTCTATATACAAAAGTTAAAGCTGGAGAGGAGAGCTTGCTTACAGGGAGTGCTCAGACCCCCAGGACTCAGGGGTGATCACCATTTTCTAACCAGGGTCACTCTGAGGCGAGCCACGCAGGAGAGAGCATGGGCAACAGAAACAACAGAGTTTCTTGGACAGGGTCCCATCGGACCTTCATCCTCAGCCAGGACGCAGAGCTGATCCTCAGTCCTCTATGCACCTTTCCTGCTAGGGTAGAGTTGGCCTCCAGGGAGTATTCTAACCCCCGGGACTCAGGAGAGAGCTGGTCTCCCAGGAAAGCTGACAGAGACTAACAGACTCACAGGAGGAACAAGTTCCAGCCAGAGACATCTAGAACATCTAACACCAGAGATTACCAGATGGCAAAAGGCAAACCTAAGAATCTTACAAACAGAAACCAAGAGCACTCAGCAGCATCAGAACCCAGTACTTCCACCACAGTGAGTCCCGGATACCCCAACACACTGGAAAAGCAAGTTCGTTCTAGATAGATAGATAGATAGATAGATAGATAGATAGATAGATAGATAGATAGATAGATAGATAGATATAGATATAGATATAGATATAGATATAGATATA
>NC_034599.1:4341650-4347971 GCF_900095145.1 Mus pahari | reverse complement strand
TATAGATATAGATATAGATATAGATATAGATATAGATATAGATATAGATATAGATATAGATATAGATATAGATATAGATATAGATATAGATATAGATATTGGATATTAGTCCTCTATCAGTTTTAGGATTGTTAAAGATCTTTTCTCAATCTGTTGGTGGCCCTTTTGTCTTATTAAGAGTGTCTTTTGCCTTTCAGAAGCTTTGCAATTTTATGAGGTCCCATTTGTCGATTCTTGATCATACATCACAAGCCATTGGTGTTCTGTTCAGGAATTTGTTCCCTGTGGTCATTCTTGGATGCTCTTCCCCACTTTCTCCTCTATTAGTTTCAGTGTCTCTGGTTTTATGTAGAGTTTCTTATGTATCTGGAATTTCTTTTCTGGTCCAGTCTATTTGGAGTTCTGTAGGCTTCTTGTATGTTCATGGGCATCTCTTTAGGTTAGGGAAGTTTTCTTCTATAATTTTGTTGAAGATATTTGCTGGCCCTTTAAGTTGAAAATCTTCATTCTCATCTAATCTTATTATCCTTAGGTTTGGTCTTCTCATTGTGTCCTGGATTTCCTGGATGTTTTGAGTTAGGATCCTTTTGGAATTTGCCTTTTCTTTGATTGTTGTGCCCATGTTCTTTATGGAATCTTCTGCACCTGAGATTCTCTCTTCCATCTCTTGTATTCTGTTGCTGATGCTGGCATGTATGGTTCCTGATTTCTCTCCTAGGATTTCTATCTCCAGAGTTGTCTCCCTTTGTGATTTCTTTATTGTTTCTACTTCCATTTTTAGATACTGGATGGTTTTGTTCAAATCCTTCACCTGTTTAGTAGTGTTTTCCTGTAACTCTCTAAGGGAATTTTGTATTTCCTCCTTAAGGACTTTTAGCTATTTACCTGTGTTTTCCTGTATTTCCTTCTTAAAGTCCTCCATCATCATCATAAGAAGTGATTTTAGATCCATGTCTTTCTCTTCTGGTGTGAAGGTGTATCTAGGACTTACTATGGTAGGAGAGTTTGGGTCTGATGATGCCAAGTGACCTTAATTTCTGTTGCTTCCGTTCTTATGCTTGCCTCCTGCCATCTGATTATCTCGAGTGCTTGCTGCCCTCAGTATATCTGATTGGAACCTGTCCTTCCTATATCCTGGTTGATTCAGGACTCCTCAGAGTCCAGCTTTCTCTGTGATCCTGTGATTCCAGGCTCCTGTGAACCTGAGATTCTGGGCATGTCAGAGTTCTTGGCAATCAAGCTTCCTCTGAGACCCTGAGATCCTGGTATGATCAATCTCCTGGTATCCTAGTTTTCTGGAATCCTAAGATCCTGGACATGTTACAGCACCTGGAAGTAGTGTCTCCTCTGAGGACCGTGAAGTTGTCTGGTTTGTTTGAAACCAACATAAACCAGTACCGATCATAAGGAACCCGAGCCTCTGGTCAGGCAGGGCTCCTGTGTCCTTGCTCCTGCTGTCACAGGCCCGTCACAGTTGGTTTGGAACAGATGTTGTGCTCCACTCACCAGTGATCCTAAGATCGCATGGAGAGTCTCTGGGAACTGTGGGATCGTCCGCCTAGTTCACATCCAAGGTGACCCCAAGCTGGTGCCTACCGGAAGAAACTTGTCATAAGTTACATTTTAAAGTTAACTTCATGTTTATTTCTGCACTAAATGTCTTTTTCCTTTTAATTCTTATATCCCAGTTTGAAATATGTGAGAAAAAAAAAAACATTTTTCACAGGTTGGAGGAACTCTGAAGCTTCTCTTCTGAGTGAAAAGTACTTATTAATAAAAGGCCAGGTGGGGCGCTCAGGACAAAGCATCTACAGTTACTCGAACGTCAACAGATGTGGAATATTACTTTACAGCTATGGCTTCAGACAGTGGAAAAGTCTCTCAGCCTAGGCAAGGACACATGGTATAACTGGGTTAATGGCATATACCAGTCCTCCAGGCTGTTAGGAAACAGTGTGAGCGGTGTGTTCAAAAGCTTTTCAATGCAACAAGCTGTCCAGAAATTGTTGAGTATTAAAACAGAAGTGTGAAAGCTGAAATACAAGTACTCTTACCATGTGACTGAACAGCCCCAGGAGGAAAAGGATCCAGCTGTTTTCTAAAAATTTCTGTAGTCAAAAGGAGAACTTGATTCATGAGCTCATTAATCTAAACACAGACACACAAAGCAAGGTTATACTTAACTAAATTATATAAATGTTGTCTCTAAGCCTGCAAAGGGATGCCTTCTCTTCTTCTAAATTGGATTCTTAGTGTTTTAGCAAAACAAAGACATAAATAGCAATCATTCACTCAGTAGTGTTCCTGGCCCTATTGCTCTGTTCTTACTGTGCCTAAAGAATTGCTGGGTTTCTTCCTGCCTCCCTTTTGTCTTCCAGACTCATCCTCTACACCAGCTGTTAATGGAATGATGTTTCCTTCTGACACTCAATGTCCTATGGTGTAGTAAGATTTAGTTCCTTATTCTTTCAGTCAGAATTCTTTACCCATTTGCAGCCTCACTAGCCCTTCCATCCCTGTACCAACTCAGTGCCCTGTGAAAGGAATGCTGTGCCCTCCTTATCCAACCTTGTAATATTTAAAGCATTTATTCATCTCTCACTACTCAGCTCACAGGATCTCTCTTGTGAGAGGCTCCCCATATCATTCTGACAGAATTAAGATTATCTCTACTTTTCCATATTTGTTTTCTCATTATCCATTGAATGAAGGTCGCTGCTTCATTGCAACATGTTACACTGCTTCTCAGATCATAGCTGGTGAACATTAATGCATAAAGTAAAATGACTATAGTTCCAGCCAGCTATGTCAGTGTGCACATGCAATGCAATGAAATGCCAAATGAATTCCATACCTGGGGAGATAAGTAATTCAAAGATGCTTGTTGCTCACCCATTACATTTCTTAATAGGTTTTTGGTACTTCTTGCATAAGAAACAAAAGAATTTTGCAGATTTCCTTAATGAGAAAAAAATGATTTTACATTGTTAAATAAAACAATGTTATAGAATATTTTATAATGTTATATAAAATGTTACAGGGAAAATAATGAATTTTATTGATTTGGGATAAATAGAGAATAGTATCTCAATTCATCTAAATGTATAACTATATATTTTAGTTAGTATATATTCGTTTAAGAGACCAGAAACATACCTACCGCAGTGGGTAAAGTACCTGCCACAAATTTGAAACCCTGAATTCAATTCCTAGGACCCACATGATAGAAGGGAAAAACTGACACCTAAAAAAATGTACTCTGACCTCCACACATGTGTCCCAGTACATGGGTGCACACACACACTAAATATAAAGTAATACGTAAATAAATGCAAAAACATTAAGATCCGCGTTAGTTTCTGTCTGAATTTGCATAATACAATTCCCTCTGATTGACTGATTCCTTTGATTGAAAATATTCATTATTCCTTATTTCTTTTTCTTTTTCTTTTTTTTTTTTTTCGAGACAGGGTTTCTCTGTGTAGCCCTGGCTGTCCTGGAACTCACTTTGTAGACCAGGCTGGCCTCGAACTCAGAAATCTGCCTGCCTCTGCCTCCCAAGTGCTGGGATTAAAGGCGTGTGCCACCATGCCCGGCTATTCCTTATTTTTAAAAAGGCTGCACAAACACTACAAATATTTTCTCTTCGGGCATCTGAGATCATGCTGCCATCCTGTCGTTGTGTCTAATATTTTTAACACCTAAAACCATGCTGAGGGATGGAGAGATGACTCAGCAGTTAAAAGCACTGACTGCTTTTGCAGAGGACTGTGGTTTGTAGCCAGCTTTAACTCAGATTCCAAGGGATCTAACAGCTTCTGGCCTCCTCAGGCACTGCGTGTATGTGGTACACATACATACACTCATGTAGAAAACACACACACACATAAAAATAAAATAGTTTAAATATCAACAACAATAAAACTACAATGACCCAGGAAATAAAAATATGGCTGTTTCCCAGACTGAGAGATTCTCACCTGTGACAACAACAGTAATGATGTCCTCTTTACCGAAAGGGCCCATATTTCACAGATACCTTTTGAAAAGGTATGTATTTCTATGCTTATTTACCCTAGCACTAGAATGGCATTAATAATTTCTAACAGTGTTGAGTCTATTTCATCCAGCTGCATCTCTCATTTTATTTCTAGTCTCTTGCTTTCTCTTAGTTCTCTCTTGAATTTCCACATCTGTCTTAGGGGAACAAAGTGAATTCATGGTTAGAGCTTGGGACACTTATGTTACACAGAAACTAACCACATTTGGTCAGCTTTTTGCACTCACTGACTTGTATATGATTGTCCATAGGAACTGGATCAACCATCAGCTCCCCTACACCAGTTGTCTTTCCTCCCTGTACCCCATGTAAGTAACAAATGATAGGAATTACTGCTCCGTGACTACAGCTTAATTACATTGACTAAAACCCCTAATTGTGACCCTTTTCTACTTCAAATGACTACATTTACACTATGTTTATTGCATTAGTTATTGTAGTTTTCAGTAATAATGTGTTTGTTTTTAGAAATAGCCTCACTGGGGTGGATAAATTAGAGAAAAAAAAAACTAAAGTGAAATTTCCAGGGATCAGATGTAGGAAGTAAAACAGCCCCTAGTAAATTACTGTATCCCTATTATCAGGGCTCTCTGGTTTGCCCTTCTTTCTGTGGTGTGTAGATGCTACTAGACTCCCTGGAAGGGAGATTCCACTGACTTACCAAATAATTATTAGGTATGTAAGTATTACATAAAGCATCTGGCCTTAGGTGACAAGAATATAAAGTAACGCTTATAAAACTAAGGCATAGCACTTGCTCTCCTGCTTTTGCTACCCAGAGGAGGAAGGTGCACAAACTTTACCATCAGGCTCCTAGCTCTCCTCCCGAAGTCCACCCCTGCGAACATGGCCTCAGGAGTTCAAATTGCAGATGAAGTATGTTGCATTTTCTACAACATGACAGTTCAGAGATGCTCCACACCAGAAGATATCAAGAAAAGAAAGAAGGCTGTCATTTTCTATCTCAGTGCAGACAGATAGTGCACAGTCGTTGAAGAAGGCAAAGAAATCTTGGTGGCAGATGTTGGTGCCACCATAACTGATCCTTTGAAGCATTTTGTCGGAATGCTTCCTGAAAAAGACTGTCTCTGCGCTTTGTATGACGCCAGCTTTGAGACCAAGGAGTCCAGGAAAGAAGAGCTGATGTTCTTCCTGTGGGCACCAGAACCAGCACCTCTGAAAACTAAAATGATCTCTGCAAGCTCGAAGGATGCCATCAAGAAGAAGTTCCCAGGTATAAAGCATGAGTATCAAGCAAATGGGCCAGAAGACCTCAATCGGACCTGCATTGCTGAAAAGTATGGCTCCTTAATTGTAGCCTTTGAAGGATCCCCTGTGTAGATCATGAGTCAGTGCCACGCACTGAAAGCTTCCACAGTTAACACTATGCTTTCACTATAGAAGTAAAGCAAATATGTTAGGCCAGGATTTCACTAAGGAATTTGTCTTGTCATCTTTTAGAGTAAACAAAAATTATATAGTGTCTGCAAACACTACCCTACATAAATCTAGCCTCTAAAGTTTCATTGGTGTGGAATTAAATTCTTATTGGCCAAATGCCTATTTTCTTTTTTTTATTAGATATTTTCTTCATTTACATTTTAAATGCTATCTTGTTTTCTAGTTTCCTTTCTGAAAGTCCCCTATGCCTTCCTCCCTTCCCCTGCTCCCCAACCCACCCATTCTCACTTCCTGGCCCTAGCATTCCCCTGTACTGGGGCATATAATCTTCACAAGACCAAGGGCCTCTCCTCCTATTGATAGCCTACTAGTCCATTCTCTGCTACAAATGCAACTAGAGACACAAGCTCCGGGGGTACTGGTTAGTTCATATTGTTGTTTCTCCTATAGGGTTACATCCCCCTTTAGCTCCTTGGGTACTTTCTCTAGCTCCTCCATTGGGGGTCCTGTGTTCCATCCAATAGATGAGTGTGAGCATCCACTTCTGAATTTGCCAGTCACTGGCATAGCCTCACACGAGACAGCTCTATCAAGGTCCTGTCAGGAAAATCCTGTTGGCATATGCAATAGTGTCTGGGTTTAGTGGTTGTTTCTGGGATGGATCCCCAGGTGGGGCAGTCTCTGGATGGTCCTTCCTTCAGTCTCAGCTCTGAACTTTATCTCTGTAACTCTTTGCATGGGTGCCAAATGCCTATTTTCACGAGGTGACTTGTAAAGATTTTGTTAAGCTCGGGATTTTTCTTTTTTATTTATTTTAGTTTGGGTTTTTTTTTTTTTTTTTTTTTTTTTTTTTTTTTTTT
>NC_034599.1:4339101-4341035 GCF_900095145.1 Mus pahari | reverse complement strand
TTATAATGTGTACAACACCTAATATACACTAACAGCAGTAAGACTAAGCCAGACAGTCTTAAAAAATTCTATCAGATGTGTCATGAGACTGTTTCACGCTTGTGTCTGCTTAAAATTCACACTGATCTTGAAAATCACCAGAGCACAGTGCTGGAGTGCAGGAGGCATCCTGTACATGCAGCAAGAGGCTCCTGGGCCGGGAGGGACTTTCTGTCTTAGAAATCATGGTATATCCTCAGGAGAATGTTCAGTGTCTTGTAACAACTAATTATATTGCAAATTATTAGGGCTTCATTGTAATCTACTTTATTAATGAAAAATGACAAAGCAGTGTACTGATAAGCCAAGGCGCTTTTGATCTGTAATTTCTTCTTCAAAACTGTTGCATCTGGTACAGTAGACTGTGGAAGGTGTTGATTATGTTTCCTCTGGAAAGAATTCCTGGTAGAATGCAAATCCCTAGAGCAGTTTACCAGCTGTGTGTGAAAGTGAAGCAGGTACCATGGATGACACGGGACTGCCCAACAACACTTGGAAATGATTGTTAATGTCACAGGCATGGCACCGAACACTATAGAGATGCACACTCAGTTGAACTTAGTAGCAATGCTGGCCTTATGTAATAAAGGAAGCATTTGTAACTTAAAAAAAAAAAAAACTAAAGCATATTTTTCTCTGTCAAAGTTTGATCTCATTATACCTGAGGTAATTTTTAATACTTACTGCACATAAAATGTTTTTCTTCTTGAGTTGTTTTGGTCTCTACAATCCTCCTTGTATATAGTATCATTGACTTTTCTCTTTGAGTTTAGTTTTATCTTCCACATTGTTACCTACTAGAGAATCCTTCAGGTTATAAAACAGAAACAAGAAAAATGCATGAATGATGGCATAAACTATGCCATCAGACCTTCTATACACTATGAAGACTGTAAAAAAGAGATTAAAATTTGGAATATACAATGAAGATGATCACTTAAAATATAAGCTGAACTAATTGTTTTAAATTCCCACAAATAAACCTTACGGGTAAAATCTGGTTTGGGTCAGTACTTGCATTGTCTCCTTTCCTTCTCTAACTCCAAACACACTTGCTTAGGGTCTGCTTCCACTGTACTTGGCAGGGTTACCTTTCTTTTTCAATACACTTGAATGTGAAAGTGCATAAAATCCCTTGGAAAAGGCCTAAGAAAATCCCTCAGGTGATCCAGTACTTCTAATAAAGTGCTACCAACTCTTTAACACTGTAGAGAAACGTGTGGGAAGATTTGTTTTCACATAAAATAGTAAAAGATTTGAAAAATAACATAGATTTTAATGTTATCATTGATAAAATTAAAAATATGGACTTTTGCTTTGCAAAACTTGGTGACATATCATTAAAAATAAAGCACCTCACATTGAAAAAGATTTCTGTTTGCATGCAATTACTCTCTTCAATATCAAAACATACTTTGATTAAATTGTACCTATTTTACAACCCAATTGAAAGGCTGTAACAAGTTTATGCTGTTTACTACACACAGAGAGGCTGGAATATAACTAACTGTAGTACAAAGATATTTGCCCTGGTAAAGAACTTATACTTAATATCGAATGGCTTAAAAGCACCTCAAAAAATGTTCAACATCCTTAATCATCAGGGAAATGCAAATCAAAACAATCCTGAGATTCCACCTCAAACCAGTCAGAATGCCTAAGATCAAAAATTCAGATGACAGCAGATGCTGGAAAGGATGTGGAGAAAGAGGAACACTCCTCCATTGCTGGTGGGATTGCAAGCTTGTACAACCACTGTGGAAATCAGTCTAGTGATTCCTCAGAAAATTGGACATAGTACTACCGGAGGACCGAAAAATACCTCTTCTGGACATATACCCAGAAGATCTTCCAACTGGTAATAAGGACACATGCTCCACTATGTTCATAGCAGC
>NC_034599.1:4337224-4338305 GCF_900095145.1 Mus pahari | reverse complement strand
TTTTTTAAAGATTTTATTTATTTATTATATGTAAGTACCCTGGAGCTGTCTTCAGACACTCCAAAAGAGGGCATCAGATCTTGTTACGGATGGTTATGAGCCACCATGTGGTTGCTGGGATTTGATCTCCGGACCTTCGGAAGAGCAGTCGGGTGCTCTTACCCACTGAGCCATCTCACCAGCCCTATTCTAAATTTCTTGCTCTTTGTCTATGCCTCCAAAATAACTGGCAGGACAGAACTGATTTTTTTTTTAATGTATTATATTCTTTTTTCAGTAAGGCTCTTAAATTTAAGTATATTAAAGAATTAAATTATTAGTATCTGTGCTACTGCCTTAGAATTATTTCTTTTTCCAACCAGAGAATCTTGGAATTTATTTGGTTGTAATACACTTTTTTTTGGGGGGGGGGTGTAAATACACTTCTTTTATCTGACTTCCATTTCGTCTTTTTTTTTTTACTTTGTTTTATTTTTAACTTATTTTTTATACTCCATATTCCATTCCCAGTCCCCCCCCCATCCACACTCCAACTGCACCATGTCCCACAACTCCTCCCCAGCCCACCCTACCCCATCTCCGAGTGGATACCCCCAACCCCCACTCCACCTGACCTCTAAACCCCCTGGGCCCTTCAGTCTCTTGAGGGTTAGCTGCATCATCACTGAATGAACACAGAACCAGAAGTCCTCTACTGTATGTGTGTTGGGGGCCTCACATCATCTGGTGTATGCTATCTGTTTGGTGGACCAGTGTTTGAAAGATTTCAGGGGTCCAAATTAATTAAGACTGCTAGCCCTCCTACAGTGTTGCCCTTCTCCTCAACTTCTTTCAGCCTTCCCTAATTCAACAACAGGGGTCAGCTGCTTCTGTCCATTGGGTGCAAACATTTGCATCTGGCTCTTTGAGTTGCTTATTGGGTCTTTTGGAGAGCAGTCATGATAGATCCATTTTTGTGAGTGCTCCATAGCCTCAGTAATAGTTGTAGTGGCTATTCCTGGTTGTCAACTTGACTATATTTGAAATGAACTACAATCCAGAATTGGAAGGCTCACCAGTGAACCTAATCTGGAGACTGGGA
>NC_034599.1:4334608-4335932 GCF_900095145.1 Mus pahari | reverse complement strand
CAACAAGATAGATAAACCCTTAGCCAGACTAACGAGGGCACAGGGCCAATATCCCAGTTGACAAAATCAGAAATGAAAAAGGAAACATAGCAAGAGAACCTGAGGAAATCCAAAACATCATCAGATCCTACTACAAAAGGCTACACTCAACAAAACTGGAAAACCTGGATGAAATGGACCACTTCCTAGACAGACACCAGGTACCAAATTTAAATCAGGATCAGATTAACAATCTTAACAGTCCCATTTCCCCTAAAGAAATAGAAGCAGTCATTAATAGTCTCCCAACCAAAAAAAGCCCACATCCAGATGGGTTTAGTGCACAGTTCTATCACAGCTTCAAACTATTCCACAGAATAGAAACAGAAGGTACTCTACTCAATTCATTCTATGAAGCCACAATTACTCTGATACCTAAACCACACAAAGATCCAACAAAGAAAGAGAATTTCAGACCAATGGATGCAAAAATACTCAAAAATCCTCGCAAACCGAATCCAAGAACACATCAATATAATCATCCATCATGACCAAGTAGGCTTCGTCCCAGAGATGCAGGGATGGTTTAATATACGGAAATCCATCAACATAATCCACTATATACACAAACTCAAAGACAGAAATCACATAATCATCTTGTTAGAATCTGAGAAAGCATTTGACAAAATTCAACACCCATTCATGATAAAAGTCTTGGAAAGATCAGAAATTCAAGGGCCATATCTAAACATAATAAAAGCAATATTCAGCAAACCAGTAGCCAACATCAAAGTAAATGGAGAGAAACTCGAAGCAATCCCACTAAAATCTGGGAATAGGCAAGGCTGCCCACTTTCTCCCTACCTATTCAATATAGTACTTGAAGTCCTAGCCAGAGCAATTATACAAGAAAAGGAGATCAAGTGGAATACAAATTGGAAAGGAAGAAGTCAAAATATCACTATTTGCAGATGATATGTTAGTATATATAAGTGACCCTAAAAAGTCCACCAGAGAACTCCTAAACCTGATAAACAGCTTCAGCGCAATAGCTGGATATAAAATTGACTCAAACAAATCAGTGGCCTTTCACTACACAAAGGATAAACAGGCTGAAAAAGAAATTAGGGAAACAACACCCTTCACAATAGTCACAAATAATATAAAATACCTTGGTGTGACTCTACCTAAGGAAGTGAAAGATCTGTATGACAAGAACTTCAAGTCTCTGAAGAAAGAAATTGAAGAAGATCTCAGAAGATGGAAAGATCTCCCATGCTCTTGGATTGGAAGGATTAATATAGTAAAAATGGCTATCCTGCCAAAAGCAATCTACAGATTCAAT
>NC_034599.1:4333467-4334597 GCF_900095145.1 Mus pahari | reverse complement strand
CCCCTTCCCCCACACACCTGGGGCTATGGTCTGAACCGAGACTTGCTAAATTGCAACCAATAGAACTACTATCTGGGCTTTCCCAAGAAAGCTTGTTATCCTGTTCCTATTCAACTGCTTGGCTTTTCTCTCAGGCAGGTCAGCTACACCCAGACTGGACGGAGTGCAGCAAGTGCCATTCGGGTTCACCTCACTACAGGAGCCATGACAAAACCCTTCAGCATCTAAACATGATCGTGGTTTGGTGTTATTAAGTAGTGCTGGCATTAGGCCAAAATGTTACAGATATCATGTAAAAGTTACATTCATATTCTAGTATCCACCTAGGCCTGAGAAATAGGGGGGAGGTGACATTGCATTTTTCACGAGATCTGATAAAACAAAACCCCCCAAATCAGGTTTTTCTAATTGAGGATTTACTAAAGAATCCCTGGTAGTAAAATTAAATTCTGACTGGCCTTACAACGGATTTCTTCCTCAAGCTACTCCTGAGCAGGTCAATAGAACATAAATATATTTTTTGTGCCAGTCCAACAAATTTAATTTTTTTAAATATTAAGGGCGGAAATGTTGGGGTCTCTCACCTCCACTAACCACTCTCCCTCTAAACATTATATTGTGCCCCTTACAGGCGCACAGAATTGCTACTGAGAAGACCTCCCCAGATCTCCCAGAATGCAGAGTCGTCGTCAGACCACGTTGTTCGTCGTAGTCGTCGCCACCGCCCACTCGGACACGCCTACCAGATACATCTCCGCTCATGATCGGACTGCGAGGCAGAGGCAGAGAGAGACAGAGAGAGTTTCTCCAGGGGACTCAGGGGCGGGCTTAGAATCCTTCCTTGTCCGATTAATAAAAATGCTCTGATCAGCGCAAACCGACAGGGCATTCATTTTCCTTTGCAGCCTATCCTATTTTAGGATGTTAAGCNCTTCAGTACGAACCCAGTCCAAAGTGTTTTCTGCCCACACAGAGACACACACAGAAATTCAAAAAGTCCCATTAAAAAATGGGGTACAGAGCTAAACAAAGAATTCTCAACTGAGGAATATTGAATGACTGAGAAATACCTGAAAAAAATGTTCAACATCCTTAGTCATCAGGGAAATGCAAATCAAAACAACCCTGAG
>NC_034599.1:4320347-4332382 GCF_900095145.1 Mus pahari | reverse complement strand
AAAAAAAAAAAAAACTTCAGCTCCATAGCATTTTCAAGTTTTATTTTGTTTTTTGGTTTTTTTACTTTTTTAATTATGTGAATTCTGTGCAGGTACCCACAAGAATAAGAACTGGAATTATAGGGTGCTATAAACCACCAGGTGTGGATGCTGGGAATCAAATTCTGGTCCTCTTCAAGAGCAGTATGTGGTCTCCACATACTAAGGCATTTCTCAAGGCCTGGATTGAAGTTTTATTCACCATTAAATCCCCAGTAACTATAAAGTACTTGGTATATAGAAGATGCAATGTGAGAGATAGATACACAGATAGACACATAGGTACATACACATCCTTAATAAGTAACTTGTAGTGCTAGAAAATATAAAAGAATTAAGTGTTATATTTAATGCATGTCTTTTATGACAAAATACTGTTGTTTTAGTTTTATTGTTCATGTGTGGGTTTGGTATGTGTTTATACACAAGCGCAGGTGCACGGAAATGTCTGCAGAAGCCAGAGGTTAGTCAGGTATCTCCCAGTACTTTCCACCTTAGTTTTTGAAACAAGGTTTTCTAATTGAACCCAGAGCTTGCAAATTCAGCTAGGCTGGCTGGTGAGCAAGCCCCAGCACCTACCTGTCTTCGCTTTATCAGCACCAGCACTTCCCCAGTGCCAGGACTATAGCACATCATACCTGGCTTTTTCTGTGGGTGCTGAGGATCTGAACACAACCCCTCGGTTTACAAGCCTTTTCCTATCTAAACCCTCTCTTGGCCCATTTTTATTATTTAAATCATAATCACCTTTCCTGGCAAAATATAAACATCCTAAATACATAAAAAATATAAAAATCCTAAAATTATCAATTATCCAAGTATTTCATCTTTAAGATATTGCTTCCCAACTCCATGGTTTTTAGAATCTAGGATTAAATCTGTTAAATAGGATGCAGAAAACCTGCTTAATATTTTGAAGATAAAGAATTAGAAGTCAACAAACCTGTAACTTAAAAATAGTAACCTTAAGTTAATTTTTTTCTTTTATGTTTAGTTAACTTTGTAAAGCAAAACTTAAATGAAAAATAATTATATGAACAAGCATTTGTAAATGATTAATAAATCATGCTTCTTTTTTTCTTTGTGGGTTTTTTAGACAGGTTTTCAGGTAGCACAAACCAGTGTCAAATATACTATGTAGATGAAGATGATCTTGAATTACTGATCCTCCTGTCCCTATCTCCAAGTGCTGGGATTACAAGGACACCATTTTGATGTGAAACCATGGCTTTTAATAGTAATTAATATATCATGCAAAAATACAGAAATATGGCTTGTGTTTTCCATTTACTAAATAATACAGTCTAAGCAAAACATTGAGGAAAGCTAAAATGCACATATTGCACATAACAACCACAGCCTTCTCAGCTGTCCTTGCCTTTTGCAGTGCCCGACTTTGCTAAGGTTCAAACTAGTCCTGGTGAGACCGAGCTCTAATGATAGCATTGGGAATAGAATCAAGGCCAATGCTCATGGCTAGGGCATGCAAAACAGTGCCAACATAGCTAGTTGTCCAAGCATAATTTTCCTTTCTTCATTAGGATTATGTTTTGTTTTGTCTCAAAACTCGACTTGTAGCACAATAAAAAGTTCAGTCCCCTGAACACATTCCAATTTGAATTATTATATCTCCATTATTAAAATAGCCGGTTTTAAACAGTTTCAATTGGAAAGTTTATTATTTGAATTGCTTTAAGTTCACAAAGTTGAATGGTGGGTGAGTGATCTTTCTTTGGTCTGTACATTCTGCTAGCAATTTGGAAATTTTTATACACAAAAATAATTAAAATGTAAATCTAAGATCCAGTCAAATTTTATGTTTTTACACTGGGCTCCAACAAAAAGGCCCAGCTTTGGTCCAGATTTTCATTTATATAGCCATTAACCTAGTGGCTCAGAACTGTTAAATTTTCTATACAGAAACCATTTCAATACACAGATCTCTTTTGGCATACCTTCCCAGGAGATTATTAAGCTAAATCTGGACTTCTTTTCAGGCCACTTTTGCTGTGATGGTCCATTTGCAGATTCTGGCAGCCAATCAAGGACCATAACGATCTTTCGAAGTGAAGTAGGACAGCAGAGAGAAAATGGCCCAAGTATCAAGAAATGGATGAGAGCAAGTGAGGAAAGAAAATTTCCACTTTACAAAGCTTTTTTATCTTTCTTTTCCTCCTCGTCTCCCTCCTCTTCCTCTTCCTCTTCCTCTTCCTCTTCCTCTTCCTCTTCCTCTTCCTGCTCCTCCTCCTCCTCCTTCTCTTCCACCTCCTCTGCAAGGGACAGTAGTTTTGAAAGGAGTGATAATGGGAAAGGTCTCACCATCTAAAAGTTCACCACAGGATTCCATACCTAACAAATTATGCCCCAAATAATCATTTCCAGACTGTCTGTAATATTTGCCCGTATCTAGGAATTTTCCATTCACTGTCTTTCATCTGTTAATACTCTCAAGAAAACACTCAGAAAAGGGGAGAGCCGAATCAAGCTCTAAAGTACAGTTCAGCTATGCTCTCTCACAACTGCGAGCCATCTGCCCAACTCAACTTGCCCTAACTTGCCTCAGTTTACCTCAATACATCTCAGTTTAACCTCAACTCACCTCAGCTTACTTTGGTTAAATTAGTATAACTCAGCTTACCTCATTTTACCTCGGTAAATGGTAACTCGCTTTAACCTCAGCTTGCATCATTTTACCTCAGTGTACCTCCGCTTGTGTCAGTTTGTCTCTGCTTAATTAGGTGTAATCTCAGTTTGCTTCAGTTTGATTGAGTAATTCAGTTAAACCTCCGCTCGCCTCAAGTTACCTCAACACGCCACGGTGTACCTCAGTTTACCTCAGCTTGCCTCTGCTTAAGTTTAAGCACATCTTGCCTCAGTTTACCTCATCTCATCTCATACCCGTTTAATTCCGCTTGCCTCCGTTTATCTCAACTTCCGTTTACCTCAGTTTACCTCGGCTTACTTTATCTCACCTCAGCGTGCTTCAGTGTACTTGGGCTCACCTTAGCTTGCCTCCATTTAACTTGGTTTCACCTCGGCTCGCCTCCGCCGCCCCTCTGAGCGAGCCGGCCCCTCATTGGCCGCTTCCGCCTCGCAGCCCCGCCCCGCGTTCCGCCTGGTTTCCGTCGCGAAGGACGCGGCGTCGGTTGGTTGTGAAGATGGCTGCGGCGGGGTCGCGGCCGCCACCTCCGCCGTCGCCCTGCGAGGTCGCCGCCCTCGCCGCTGCCGTCGCCACAGTCGCCGGGGCCGCCGCGAAGCCAGGACTGCCGCAGCCGAGCCTGCGACGCCCGTGACGCGGGGCCTGGGAGCCGCGCAGCCCGGGGCGCCGAGGAGAGGACGAGGGAGGCCGAGCGGCCATGCGGCCGGCGCGGAGGTGAAGGATGCTGGCGGGCAGGCCCGGAGCCCAGAGCGCAGGCGTGGGCGCCGGACCCCCAGAGGCGCCGGGCGCCCGGGACGGCGGCGGGCGACCGCGACCCGGCGCTTACCTGTATCCTTTCCACGCCCTCCCCCTGGAGCACGCAGGCAAGGGCATGGAAACTGGCAAGTCATTTTCCGTGCGGATATTTGCTTTAGCAGCTCTCAACCCACCCCACCCCGACCCGAGTTACACTTTTGTCCCCGCCATCCGACCTTCCCACACCCGCACTTCGACTTGGCTGTCAGATAGATGTTTGTGGATTTTTAAATGCGTCGGTCCTGTGTTGGACGGGCGAAGATTCGCCTTTTTGAATTACAGCGTCATACCCTTTACTTACAGAGACGTCTTAGTCGTGCTCCTTAGAAAAAGTAATTGCTCAGAGACTAAAATCTTGGGCTGTTCCGTTTTAGTTGCTAGCCGCACACCCCTCCCACAGCTGCAGAACCCTAGTTCGTTCTGATCATTTTGTCTCCCATCTCTGTCCACTCTGTTGTCAAACAGACGAAAGGAAAAGCAGGGGACCCGAACCTTGACAATCTGGATTATTTCTGATTTTCCCTGAGAAATCGTTGAACTCCCAGTTGATGTTACTGTTGGTAACATAAACATTGTGGAAATGTCAGCACGCTTTGTTTTTTAAGAACATAAAGCAGGTTTATTCTTCCAGAGAACATTATGATAATTAGAATTTACCCCTCATGTTCTCAGAAGACTAGCGGGTAGTGATGATGTTTGGTCATGTTTTTCTCAGGAAATGGAGTCCCCTCCACCACTACCACCCTCCCTCCACTTTAGCCCTAGTTCCCACCTTCTGCTAGGATTATGTTCTTACAGTTTTAACAGCAAATCATGAGTTTTCACCGAGGGTCTCCTCTTCGGCTGACTCTGCTCTGGGCTCTAAGAATACAGGTACTTTAGGGCTCCATTAATGCCAAAATACTCTCTCCCCAGGGACTTGTGTGCCATCCCTGGGTCATTCTGAATTCTGGACAGTAGCCTGCAGTAGCAGCTGCTAGCTTTTGTCTTCTTGTCTTTTTCCTCTTGCTGCTTCCACAAACTGTCTTCTTAGAATGTGCTCTGAAGTGAATGCTACTGTCTTCTGAATTCGACTCTTCACCCCTCACATTATTTTGTGGGGGGTCGGGGGACGCGGGTGGCCCTGGGTATCTCAGAACTCAATCTGTAGACCAGGCTGGCCTTGAGCTCTACCTCCGGAGTGCTGGGATTAAAGGCATGCACCACCTCCACTTGTCTGGCATTGTATCTTTTTATACACTGAACTCTTACTACATTATCCTAATTTGTCTCTAAATCAGGTTGTAAGGAAAAGGCTCGTGACAAAACATCGATCTCTCCTGTTATTTTCGTTAATGACATACAATTTTTTTAATTTATGTGATAAGAACATTAAGCAGAGCAAGTAGGAGTAAGGAGACAAAATTTAAAAGTACGGCTGTAAACTTTATATGACCCAGCACAAGGGAAGGCCTGGGCCAAGTAGTGGGAGTGGGTGGGTAGGGGAACTTTCAGGATAGCATTTGAAATGTAAATAAAGAAAATAATAATAATAATTTTTAAAAAGTATGGCTGTACTTGAAGTTCTAAGAGACAGTGAAAGAGTTTTGAGTGGGGACAGTAGGAAGAGGTTTGACTAGATCTGACAAGGAAAATGCATTGTATGATGTTACTTGGGTTGATAACCTAATTGGAGAAAGACTAAATGAGGAAGTGAATGCCCAAAGTATTCTTTATTTTGTAATATTAACTATAGAAAAACTACATCTTTGGAGTAGATGTTAGGGTGAATTGTTTTGATAATGCATACAAAAAATATTAAACATCTATCTAAAAACTTCTATACCATTTTTTTAGATGATAGACAGAGACATTATAGTGTAGTAAGCAAGATCATACTGTTCTACTATATATGCCATATAGTATATATGCTAATGTAGGAACTAGATTTTATATGTAGTAGGATTATCTAGATAAATTTGGAAATATATAGGTGTCAGGACATCATTACACTTGTAATTTTTCTGTATGTTCTTGAGATAAGATTTTAAACATAATGAAGAAGATAGTTCCCATCTGGGTCATAGTCTCCCCTGTCCTTGTCAACTGACCCAAAGTAAGTTAAGTTTGTCCTTCCTACAGTGTTCTCTTGAAAGGAGAAAGCTGTATTTTCCTCTACTGATGACTTGTGACTTTTAAAAGCTAATCATCTCCTTGGGGTCTGACCCTAATAAAATATTCAACTGGAGAAGAAAAAGAGATAGCTAGACTTGTTTCTATACTGTTAAAAACCATATTTCCTTCCCTTTTATATCTTGTTTACAAAAACTTCAGAAGGCATCTTTAAAAGTATTACATGTGTGCCTTTGAGTTTGTATTGATGTGGTACCAGATTTTAGTTGAAATGAAGGCAAATAAACTCTAGCCTATGGGGGAAGAGAGTTTACAAACGACAAACTGTTACAAACAAACTCCCTTGGGAAAGTCTCAGACAGGAGTTCATATACGTTTGATTATTCTGAAATAGATAATAGAGTTTCTTTATAATACTGATGAAAAATACTATAAGGCCTTGAAATTAACACATTTTGAATTAACAAATCATATATAGACTGACATTATTGTATGTATTTATTGTAAGTCTACATTTTACAAACCAACTTTGGCCCTCAGCCTTTGGGGAACTTTAACCAGCTGTTTCCTATAAAACAGGCAAGTAAGTATTCATGCTCTACGATCTGTAACTTTGCTGTAATTTCCCTCATTTCTAGGTCTTCTGTAGGGTGCTAGACAGTTAAGTCAGTGGTTTTCAGCCTGAGAGTCACGCTCCCTTGGGGTCAGGTGACCCTTTCACAGAGGTTCCTGCAAATCAGATATCATTTACATTACAATTCATAACAGTAACAAAATTACAGTTATGGAGTAGAACAAAAATAATTTTATCATTGGGGTCACCACAACATAAGGAACTATATTAAAAAATTGCAGCACTATGAAGATTAAGAACCACTAAGTTAAGTTGTAATTAATTGATCATTTATTAAATTTCAAAGTCATGAAAAATACAAAAATATTGTGATAAATGTGATAACAGTCAAAACCCAAATAAATTGGGAAAGCCAATTAATCTTGTCAGTGCAGATTAAGGAAT
This sequence comes from Mus pahari, assembly GCF_900095145.1. Lineage (NCBI taxonomy): Eukaryota > Metazoa > Chordata > Mammalia > Rodentia > Muridae > Mus > Mus pahari. The sequence continues at coordinate 4,325,759 of NC_034599.1, read as the reverse complement.
GGCTAGTTATAGGTAAACTTCAAATTATTAGGATCACCAAAATACTCAATTTCCTCCAGAAAAGTTTTATAAGCACATAATGGCATATGGCTGTCCTGTGTCTTTTCATAAGCCATCAACATGGATCTTTGGAGATAATTAACAAATGTTATAATTTATTGTTGATATTTGCATATAAATTTCACACTGTAGACTAAAGGATTTATTGAAGCATTTAATTCATCTACTCCATGTTACTAAAATCTTTCATTTCCTTACATATAAACCTAAGGAAGATACCTTACTAATAACTATCCACATATCTGGATAATGAACAAAAATATGTATTTTCATTGTCTAAGTTTATGATTTCTAAAATTAATTTATTTTCCCCTCATGGAAAGTGGAAGATACCTTAAAATCCTGCCAAGTCATGTGTGTGTGTGTGTGTGTGTGTGTGTGTGTGTGTGTGTGTGTGTGTATGTGTAAAGAGATTAATCTCACATTTTCTGGACATATACTAACACTAATATGTACATGGATTAGCTGTCCCACAAGAGACTTAAGATGTTATTGCCATGGGACTCTAGTTATATCAGACAGTCTTGACATGCACTAAATATGTAAACTGTTGTTCTTAACTAAATGGCATCACTAGAGATATGAAAATCCATCTTGAGAAAAATTTAGAAGAAGAACGCCAGATACTACTACAGCAACAAAAACTATGTCGGAATCGAGCACGTAAATATTTCATGGAGTCAAACCGGAGAAGAAAGTAAGTGGTTGTATTTTGTTCAGAAGTATAAAAATGCAAATTCATTCTAAGTTAATAGTTTCTCTAATTTGAGGTACTTCATAAACTTGAGTCATGACCACGGTTTATTTATAAAACAAATGATAGTCTCATAATTTTGTAAATTTTATTTTTCTGCCAGAAGGACCAAGTCTATATTCTAGTTTATGGATTGTGTTTTTTCTTGATACAGAACAAGAAATTTAACTACAAATAGACTATAACTTGACTTTAATTTACTATTCAACTTATGTAATTTTTATCTACTAAAAAAAGGGGAGAGATGAGTACTAATATAGATCAAATTTTATAAATCATTACCTAAAAAGGCTGTCTGTAGAAACTATAAACTAAAATGAAGTAAAATGAAAAGTATCCAACCACTTCTTAATCATTTTTAGGATTTTAGTTCTTAAAATTTTAAAGATAGTGGTTTTGTTGTTGTTTGTATTTAGTGTTTATGAGTGCTTGCCTGGATGTATGTAAGAGCACTACAGCGTGCATGCACTCACAAAGACTAGAACTGTCAGAGTCCCTGAAACTGCAGTTACACAAAGTTGTGAGCCACACTGGCTCCTAGCGTCCTAGTCTTGACCATCGTGCCATCTCTAGCATCTAATAACGTTTTTTTTATTCAACTTTTTAGTCAGAGTGGTTACCCATTATTTCATTTTTTTATTTGTAGCCTTATCCATACTCTTGTAATCTATGGTAGTAGAAGATCCCTGGAGCTTATTAACTTCATCATTGGGCATATGCTGCAAGTCCCATTTGGGGAATACAAAATTGTTTACCTGTAATTTTTTTTCCTTACGTTGTATTTCTCTTGAGCTTAATCCTTTCATTCTCTAACAATGTTAAAATTATTTAATGAAGTTTATTTTGGTTTTGTTCTTATATTTCTGTTTTTCTGTTACTTTCTGATTCCTGAAGACATTACAAGGCACATGACAAGAGTTAGTAAAGATTATTATAGATTTTATCTAGTTATGCTCAAGATGATATCAAAGGATTTTAGTATGTAGCATTTTCCCTTGGACATAGGCTAAGTACCCACTATTTTTTCAGTTATCTTGGGAAGTTATCTTTTTAAAAATAAAAAAATTCTTAATATCATTGCTAACAATTCCTTAAAATTTCCAAATGGCTATACATTTCCACATAGATTTTCTTTTTTTTAATTAGATGTTTTCTTTATTTACATTGCAAATTTTATCCCCTTTCCTCATTTCCCCTCTGAAAACCCCTATCCCATCCCCCTTCCCCCGGCTCACTAACCCACCCACTCCCTCTTCCCTGTCCTGGCATTCCCCTACACTGGGGCATCGAGCCGGGAAGTTGTCTTTAACTGTTTAACAGGTCATAGATTAGTGATCTCTAAAAATTCATGTTCTAGAAGATTAAAAATATAAGACATATAGGAGAATGCTAGAGGGACGATACAGGAATGGGTGGGTAGGTGGGAGAGCACCCTCTTAGAGGCAAAGGGGAGGGGAGATAGGATAGGGAGTTTGAAAAGGGGAGACCGGGAAGGGGGACAACATTTGAAATGTAAATAAATAAAATAGCCAAGTAATTTTTAAAAAAAGAAAGAGAGAAAGAAAGAAAGAAAAAGGAAAGGCATGATTCTTACTATCAAGTCATTAATCATATAATAATGAAAGATAACAGTCAGTGAATACTGGGTTGAATCTCCTATGAAGTAGACAGAAGCACATCTCATAGACTATAGAACAAGAAAAGGATCTTGGAAGAATAGTTAGCCACATGTTAGCCAAGGAACGTGAAAGGAACCGTGCTTTATGTAAGCAGAATAGAAGGAAAGTCTAATATTATAAAATGTGACAGAAGATGTATGTAGGTGTTACATGGGAAAATGTGGATGAGTATCAGATGACAGGAGATAGTTTATGAAATAAACTAGGAGATAGTATGTATGGCAATCTAAAGAAAGTAAAGAGAATTTGCCCGTGATAGATTATAAAGACATTATCTTTAGGTTGTAACAAAGAAGCAAAATTAGAGATGTTCAATGATCAAATTTATGTCTTAGTTCATTATACCAAAGAAGCAGCAGATGAAAACAAAACAGACCAAAAAAAAAGGTGGAAAACTATTAGACTCTCTAGGCAAGTGAGTGGACATGTGAGCATGGATAAGGGCTTGGGGCTGAGCAGAGAGAGGCAGAAGTCAGGAACATTTACAAAGAGTGGTCGAGTTCTTACAGATTAGGAAATCTTTCTAGATTAATGTCACACTTTAAGCTTTTATATGTATTGTACACATCAATAAAGGGAGTTTGATCATGTACCTTAGACTCACTGGTGTAGCTTGACATCTCCTATGCTGCTATATTACTATATTGATTGTACTTGAGCTATTCTGCTTTACTGTCCTCTTTAATTATCAACTGCTTCCACATTGATTTATTCCTTTTTTTTTTTTTTCTTATTCACACAAGCAGTGTACAATAAGTGCCTCTGACAGGTCACATTGGTGAATTCTTCTATTGAAGATTTTCTAACTTCTCCACTGTTCACTATAATAACTTTTTAGAAATTCAACTTTTTTTTAAAAAAACTGAAATAATGCACATGCCAGCAAGATTTTGCTGAAGGGACCCTGATATAGCAGCCTCTTGTGAGGCTATGCCAGTGCCTGGCAAACACAAGTGGATGCTCACAGCCAGCTATTGGATGGAACACAGGGCCCCCAATGAAGGAGCTAGAGAAAGTACCCAAGGAGCTGTAGGGGGCTGCAACCCTGTAGGTGCAACAACAATATGAACTAACCAGTACCCCCTGAGCTCGAGTCTCTAGCTGTATATGTAGCAGAAGATGGCCTAATTGGCCATCATTGGGAAGAGAGGCCCCTTGGTCTTGCAAACTTTATATGACCCAGCACAGGGGGGGAAGGCCAGGGCCAAGTAGTGGGAGTGGGTGGGTAGGGGAGCAGGGGCCGGGGGGGGGGGGTTATAGGGAACTTTCCGGATAGCATTGAAAATGTAAATAAAGAAAATAATAAAAAAAAAAACTGAAATAATACAATTTTAGCTTAAGTAATTTAAAATGCTGAAATGGAAAATTAAAATACCAAATACAACCTGTCTTCACCTATAACAACTATGTAAGATACTTAAATTTGTACTCAGTACTTTCTTATGAAGTAACTGCAAATTTTTTAGCAATTGTTGGTTTTCCATGTCTTTAACCCAGTTTCCTCCAATGACAGCATTCTACAAAATTATAGTATGATATCAAAAACAGAAAAGTGACATTCACATTGTCCATTCACAAAGGCCACTCATGTATCCCTTTCATAGCTACAACCCTTCCTACCCCCTTATCTATTGGTCTTCATTTGCAGTTTTCTTTTATTTTGTTCATTTTTTATACTGTTAAACAAATAAAATTGTAATACGCAACCTTGGGAAGTTGTGTTTTTCCCTCTCAGAACAATTCTGTGGTATTCACTGGTATTGCTTGGTAGCATTCGGTACCAGAAACATGATGGGTTCAAATTGTTAAGAGGTTGTTATTGCTGGTGGTGGTGGTAATGATGATGGTTGGTTGGTTGTTTGTGTGTGTGTGTGTGTGTGTGTGTGTGTGTGTGTGTGTGTGTGTGTGATAGTTTAGTTTATTACAAAACTTATACCACTGAGTCTTCCACTGAGCCACATTCCCAGCCCTACAACCAAGGTTTTTAAAACTGTTTCCACATTGATATACATCTGAGTCATTTCTGGTTAGGGGTGGTATAGATAGAAACTGTAAATTCATGTATAATTTTTATATAATCTTTTATTTCTCTGGAATATATGGCAAGGAGTACATCCCTGACTCATCTGTATGGCCTCTACATATTTATAGCCATTTTCCAGAGTGGTTCACTGCGCCCACAGCAGTGTGGCTTCCAGACTTTGTATGTAGCCGTGTTTGCTGCTCTCGCTGTTTGTCTGTGAGCCATTCTGTATAGCATGGTTTAAGTTGACAGCTGCTTAGTAGCTAGTGGTATAGACTATACTTTGGGTACTTGTTTGCATGTGTCTGTCCTTTTCATGTTTTTTCTCTTAATTCTTTTAACCATTATCTGTTTGCTCAGTGATTTAGTCACATTGGGTTTTGTTTCTTCACATGCACATGCAGCTTACAATGGTCATGCCCATCCCGCTTTGTTCTCCATCTTCTACCACCAGTCACAGTGCTACTCTCCCCTTATCCTCCATCATCTCCTCTCATTCACATCACAGACCCTGGTATTATTACCAGTTCTTGTTATAATGTATTCTTCTACTGGAGCAAGATGGCATTTCTTTGAAGCTTTGACCTCTATTCCCCTGATGGCTAATAATATTGAGCATTTTCTCGTGTATTTATTGAATATTTGTCTCCACATTTTGTGAAGTGTATAGTCAGATCATTTTCTGAAGATTTTTTTTTAAGTTTGGGTTGTTTGTTTATTTTTTTCCTTCATTTTTTTATTATTATTATTATTTTCTTTATTTACATTTCAAATGCTATCCCGAAAGTTCCCTATACCCCGCCCCCACCCCTGCTCCCCTACCCACCCACTCCCACTACTTGGCCCTGGCCTTCCCCTGTGCTGGGTCATATAAAGTTTGCAAGACCAAGGGGCCT
>NC_034599.1:4300704-4320153 GCF_900095145.1 Mus pahari | reverse complement strand
AAAGGCGCCGGATGTCCAGAACCAGACACGGGATCCTTCCCAGAAGCTGTGAGGCTTCTCCAGTCTGTCTCCCCGGCAGTGCACTGGAGCAAAGATGGCTCACCTTCCGGTTCAGGCCTGGAGACTGCTCCCGTGCGAACACCCCTCCTCGGGTGGGGAAAGGCGCCGGTTGCCGGATCAGGCCTGGGAACTGCTCCCGGGCAGACACCCCTCCTCGGGCAGGGAAAGGCACCGGTTGCCGGATCAGGCCTGGGGACTGCTCCTGTGCGAACACCCACCAATATCTTTTTTTTGTTTGTATTTTTAGCTAAGTGGATGAAAACCAATTGAAAAGATAGGAATTTCAGTACAGATTTGGGAATTCAAATAATTTTCGATCTTACCAAGAACAGGGCTAGTAATGTGAAACATGTGCCTCTCCACACGTGGGAAACTCAGGATAACTTCTTGACTTTCTTCCTCACGGGCTATTAATACCAGCATTTGATATATTTTATCCTTGAAAAAATACTTTTTCCAATTTCATTTTCATCCCTAGTTTTTCATTTCTAACACCTCAAAATACGGTTGAGTTTTAAAGCATCATGTTTGAATGGTATAATTATCCCCATCTGAATAGGGTTTTGTTCAGGAAAAAGAAAGGTATTACAAGGCAACCTCTCCAGTCCCACATACTATCTCTTGGGGCCTCAGGTACTTTTACTGCTACTGCTTATTATGTTGCTACAGAAAACTGTTACCATGGCACATTATTTGTTCCTAGGAGTTCTTCCAGCAGGAGCAAATGATACTGAAGAGTGGTAGACTCCTGGGGAAGCAAAGCAAACAGCTTGGCATATGGCTGTACTTAATGAGGTCACTCACTTTGAGCTGAGATGCTGTACACATTTCATGAGACAGAACTGCACATGTTGAGCAGACACTATGGAAGACACCAAGGCAGACTCTGTCTGCTGAAAAATGCTCAGCCCAGAGGCAGTGGGCAATGATAACACACTCTTCTGAGTCTAAGTTCTACAGAGGTGGCAAAGTCTTCTTTCTTGCTTTCACTACCTGTTTTTTCATCCCCACTGCATTTATCTGAGTTCCTGACACATCACCAAATAAACAAAACTCTGCAACTTCTGATGGAGAGAACTGTAGTGTAAGCATTGCTCTACTTACTTATTAAGACTTTATCATTAAGCCTACCACAGAGATCAAAAGCAGAAGCATTGGCTTACTGGTCATATATGTTCTGTCAGTGCTTTAATTTAACACAGTTAGTTCAGACTATATATTCTATAGTCTTGGATGTGAAATTCTTTTCTGGGCACATTTTAATGTAGAGAACAGGACCACTGTGGAACAATATAAAGTAGTAGAGATGGTGTTTTTGCTATTAGAATAACTTTATATTTCAGCAAGGAGCATACCACCTCTTGCCTTAAGAATCTACCAGTCCTCATTACTAAGTTGGTTGTGTTTTCTCAGCTTTCTCGTGCAGGAAGTCTGGTTTTGTCTCTTCCTAACTGAGCATTTGCTTGCTGTTACTTTTGCTAGAGTGCTTCCTTTCTCCATAGTTTTCATGACTGTCCCCTGTCTAGCTTAAATGCCATGTCTCCAGGGAGAAATGAAATATGACTTTCCAATTAGTGTTGTTTGTTTTAATCAGAATGTCACGTAGAACTAATGAATGTGAGTTTTCATTTTTAAATGTACAAAGAAATAAATAGAACCAAGTACAGTAAGTAGGTCACTCTGAGTTCTAATCCAGACAGGTCACATAGCAAGTTCCAGGTCAACCAAGATACATAGTGAGATCTCTCCAAAAGCAAAAACAAATGAAACAAAAGTAGTAAGTAATTTATATTATACTCTTTATCCCCTGATCAAATAAATAACAGCTAAATGGCTTAAAAACGATCAGCTTGGACTTACTCCATGACTCATTTGCTGCTGTATAACTCCCTCTCAAACTTGCTAACATAGACAGAGTATTCTGATGATCTGTGTTGACTATGTAGCTGTTGATTCTCCCTTTGAGAATACTGTTGCACTCAGATTTCATCTGTGGTCCTGAAGTTTATCTATGGTGATCTCAAGGTTCTGTTGAACGCAAAATTCATGCTTCTTCAGACACGTGCTTTGTGCTTGGGCTTGATTAGCTAATATTGCTGGAAGCTAATCAGGCAGTTCTCTGCCTTTAGCTTTGTCTCTCTTTAGCTAGCCTGGGCTGCATCTCAACATGGTGATCTTAAGATCAGCAAAAATAATGTTTACATCCTGGTACTTCCTAAAGTGAGTGTTCTCAAGCAGCAGGTTAAATGCTGTAAAATTTCAAATATAGCCTGAGAAGTCATACAGCATCACTCTCATAGCGGTGTATCAGCAGTTAAATAGCAGTACTGACATCTCAGTGATGTGAGATCTTCTAATCCATGACTGTAGGTTAGCCTTCTAATCCATGACTGTAGATTAGCCTTCTAATCCATGACTGTAGATTAGCATTCCTTCTAATCCATGAATGTACATTAGCCTTCCTTTGGAATTTTTTCATCTGTATTTTGTAGTTCTTGATATATAAGTCATTTTTGCCTCTTTGGTTGAGTTTATCCCTAAAATATATATTTGTGTGTATGTGTGTGTGCGCGTGTGTGTGTGAATGAAAATGCTTTCTTAGCATCCTTTTTTGGGCTGTTCATAATGATGCGCATAGAAATGTATTTTTTTTAAAGATGTTTACCTCTTTTTAAAGATTTATTTATTTATATATATGAGTGCTTTATTTGCATGTAAGCCTGCATGACAGAAGAGGGCATCAGATCCCATTGTTAGATGGTTATAAACCATCCCTTGGAAACCTAAGGCTCTGTCACCCAATCCTGTAACTCTCTAGATGACCAGTTACATAGACAAGGTAGACCTTTAACAGTGGCCAGTGGTAACCTGGAACAGAAAGAACTTTAAAGGAGTTCAACCAGCTGCCCCCCAAGTTCCTACACAACAAAGTAGTGCCTTTGAAGACTTTCCTAACCGTGCCAGGCTGGTATTGCAGTCCTGCTTCTTATCAAGTACTTCGTGAGTAAACACTTTTTTCAAGAACAAAATTTAACTGTAGTACAACTAAAATAGAAAAAAATATAGTAAAGAGCCTAGAGGCAACTACAAATAAAGGGGAAAGTTAAGGAGAGTGGGGGCCTGGGGCAGACAGGCTAGCTCAGTAGGTTAAAACGGTTGTCTCACAAGTCTAAAACCTGAGCTTGACCTCCTAGAACCCAATGGAATGAATAAAAAACCCAGTGCCACAAAGATGGCCTCTGACCTCTACACCCCTACACACACACACAATAATAATAATTTTTTAAAACTGGACATTTATTGCACAGATGTTTGTAACTTTGTCTGCTGAAAAGTTCTAGGTTCCATATTTATAGAAGAAGCCAAAAACCAACTTTTTAATAAAAATTGTATTTTTAGCAGAGGTAAGACTTATATGACAGCCAATTTTAAACTTTGATGTAAAGTGGGAAGAAGTCATTTCCCTGCCTTCCCCATAATTTGCAAGGCTGCTTCTCTTACTAGTGAATACCAGAAACTGTGGCTCTTAGAAAAGGCTTTTTACCACAGCAGGTGGGGGACATTGACAGGCCTGACTGAAGTCAGAAAGAGGCCCCCCACAAGGCCTTCTCTTAATTACAAGAAGTCTGAATGATGGTCTGAAACACCATTTTATACATACATGGAAATTCAGCCAATGGCCTGTTAAAAAATCTGAAATTTGCTGCATCTAAATCAAATGAAAATATTGAGATTTCATTAGTGGTGGTGTTTTCAGACATCTGTTCTGCTTTGTTCAGCTGCCTGTCTATCACTTCCGTGTCCTTTATATGTTAAATCTAGAGCTTTCGAAGAGAAACGCCAAAAGCAAGAGGAAAGAGAATATCAAATTAGAGAACGGATCCTGCAGCAGAGAAAGCAAAAGTTTGAAGAGGTTACTGAAAAATTCCAGCGTGCCCACGTTCCTGTTTCTCAGAGAAGGAGAGCAGGTACCTTCATTTCTGGAAAAATTCTAAGAACAAAAATGGAAGTTGTAATCAAATTTACATTTTTTAAAAAGTAGGAACAACCTGGTGTGCTGTTTGAGTAACAAGCATTTTAACCAAATGAAAAACAAGAATTTGATTTAAATTGAATTTGGCGAATATTGTATTGACTCCATTGGTAAATTCTCTATTCACTCACAAGTTTCTTTCAACTTCACACTAGTTCACAATGTTTTGTCTTTTTAAAATTGATTTTGTAAGTCCTTAACAGAAAATTTAACAATTGGTTCAGGAATTGAGTAGCATAGTCATTCTGGCATTTTACTCATGGTCTGTTTCAAATTTTTATTTGAAAGATTGGCAAACAAAAAGTCTACAAAGTAATACAATTTAATAGTCTAAGATCCACAACCAATTAAGAATTTAAATATAATTGGACTGAGGAGATGGCTGAGTAGATAAAGAAAGAATTGTGAGGCATGAGGCTAGAGTCTGCATACCTAGAACCACTTAAAAGTCAAAATCAGGCAGCCATGGCAGCAGCCTGTACTCACAGCACTTAGGGAGCACAGACAGGAGGAGTTCCCTAGAGCAAGCTACTAGCTAGTCTTGGTAAGCTCTGGGTTCAATACAAAGACCCTTCCTGAATAAACAAAGTGGAGAGTGATTGGAGCAGACACCCAACATCATCCTCCAGCCTCTACACCCACAGTTTAGCAGACACACACCTAACCCCCACAAACCTGCACCCACATACACCTATACCTACACACATGAGCATGCATACACACGCATATTAAATTTAATGTTTCAGTTATTAATATTAAATATTTATTACTTATATATTATATATTTTAAAAAGAATTTTAAGTGTAAATAAATTGATGGTTTCATATCACACCCATGCTTTTAGACCTTAAGTAGCAAGGCAGAACTAACAATATATCAAAGCTCACTAAAGAAAGAGAGCTGACAGTACCATTGTATACCCGGCTATCATATGCTGTACTGTGTTATAATCTGTCTCCAGCTATACTAAACTACAGAAATATGTAATTGTACTCTTAACACTAAAAATCACGACCTATTTTGAATAAGAATTTAAACAGTATCATTGGTACAATAACGGAATGTATAACTACTGTGAAACACAGGAAAGAATGCTAAACCTATGTCAAGATACTAGACCATTGTTTCTAGAAAAATAACATACATGACTCTTGAATCACTATCTTACCAGGCAAAGAGAACAATAAAGAGTATTCCAGACAGAAGGAACAGCTCATACAAATGAAATGTGTCTTTCAGTGCATCTGAAACATAAGTTGTTTCAGATGGGTGGTAAGAAAAATATTTACTTGAAACTAAAAAAAGTAAGTTGGAGCCAACTCCTGAAGAATTCTCTATGCCATACTAAAAAGCTCATCTCTAGGCAAAGTGCCATTTCTAACTGGAAAGTAAGTCATTTCAGTGTCAGTAAGGAATCTTAGTACAAACAGGAGCTGCAGAGAACACTGACATAATCAAAAGACACCAAAATGTGCTAGGGATTTTTTTCTCTCCTAGAATGAGTCCTAAAGTCAGGGTCAAGAGCTGGTTCCATGGTTGTAAAGTTTCAGAACAAAGACTCTACTTTCGTTCAGCTACCAATTTCTAGATGGTTTCTATCTTTACTCTTGTGGAAATGATAGCTGCTAGATCACCATCTATGAGATTGATATTCTAGACAGAAAAAAAAGAGGAAAATATAAAGTTATATGAATCCCCCTTAATAGAGGCCCCGTGCACATGTTTTTATCTGTTTGACTCTATTTGTAAGGAAAGCTGGAAGTTTCTCAGTGTTGTATGTTTCTACTCCTAACAAATATATAAACTAGAGGGACTTCTCACATTAAGATATGCTTATAAGAAAGGTAACTATGCACTTGGGAGGCAGAGACAGGCGGATTTCTGAGTTCAAGGCCAGCCTGGTCTACAAAGTGAGTTCCAGGACAGCCAGGGCTATACAGAGAAACCCTGTCTCGGAAAAAAAGGAAAAAGAAAAAAAAAGCCAAAAAAACAAAAACAAACAAAAAAGAAAGGTAACTATAGTGACAACATGGAATGTGGGTGGAAGCAAAACATACTGAAGTTAAAAGGCTAGGAGGGGACTTAGTGTTCGGAAGAGGTGTTAAATTCTCAGTCGAGCAGTAACTGTATATAGACATAAGAGGTAAGCTATTCAGATATCACAATCGATAGGATTATTAAATGTAGGAGAAGAAAAGCTACAAGGAAAACAGTGCCTTGGAAACTTGGCAGAGAGCATCACACATAATATGCATTAATAAATAGCAAATATACTGCTAGATATGGAGTAATATACTAGCATATTTTCATTATATGTCATTAATTTATTTTGATATTTTCAGACATGTATATAATATATTATTATCATATTCACTCCATTGTGTCTAGAGTTCAAGTTTGAATTAACTCTTGTGTGATAGTATACTGGCTCTGTTTAATCGCTTTGGAAAAAATTACAGACAATAGAATAGTGAGGAAGTAGTTGGCATGAATATTTTAAAATAAAAAGTTTTGTTTTTTTTTTTTTTAAGTGTTAGGTTTCCATGAAGAGTTAGAGCTAGAAAGTCGTCTGTTCTACCTGTAGGCTTGAAGAACTATGTATAGCATTTGATGAGTGGAACATAATGTCTCCATAGGCAAGGGACTCAAGAGAGGCAGCATTCTTGAGAGGCAGTGAGGGGAACATTAGAAGTAAGGAAAAGAGAGTATGTTGAGTACCAAAGTGCATATTTGAAGGCTTTGAAAGTGGATGTATACAGGAAACAAGATAGTTGAGAGGTATAATGCCCAAGCAGTGTGAGGTAATGTCTATATAGCAGATGATTCTGAGGGCATCACTTGCCTTCCTCCTACCTTAGCTTCTCAACTGTAAAATTTAAGACAGCACCTGTGTCAGGCAGGGTGAGCATACTGAAAACATCCTTAAAATAAGCTCTGTAACTGCTCAAATATTAGTTGACTTTTAAAATTTCATTCATGTGAATATTTTAACATTTGTCATAAAATTTTGAGACCATGAGATCAAATAACGAGTTTTTATATATGTGTGTGTGTGCCTACACATTTTTCAAAATTTCATGTTTTCAAATAAATAGTTATAGAATTGCTGATGAAAATCTCAAAGTAACAGTTTCTTTTTTACAACTTACATGTCAATTTTAAAATATTTATCCTATTGTAAATATATTGCACAAGAGCTTTGAAATATTTTATTGGTCAATAAAATTATATATCAGGAAACCATTGTTGATAGAATGATTCTTTATTGGTTTTTTTTCTTTGTTTTTTACTATTCTGTTAGTTTTTCAAAATCCAGTTCCTCCATTAGAAGAGGCCCTAAAACAAATTCAAGAGTCCAACTTAAAATCAGAAGTAAACATTCCTCTTTCCCACAGGCCAGCAGCAAACTGGCGGTGAGTAATTTATTATAACTACAGTAAAGTGGTTAGGCTGTTAGCTCTTATATAATAACCATGTGACTTTATACTTGATGAATTTGTCATCTTTTTCATTGCTTGCATCTTATCTTTGTTTTAGAATTTTTGTTTTGTTTCACAGATTAAGTATTAAATCAGAATTGTAATATGGCGTCTTATATTCTAGTGGTATAAATACTGCCAATAGTGAATCATTTTCTATGAAAAATAGCAACACTGTTTTAATATGTTAGTGTTTATTGTCTATACTAAAGAGATACAATTGTTTAGATTGTTTTGATACAAATTTAGTTTTAAAAAGATTTTGCAGTTGTAGTGGTATTTTTTTCTTCACTCAGAATTTCTTTGTTGTTGTCTCAATAAAAACTACACTTTGTATTTCTGATTCTCTCCAGCATTTCCTAAGTAAAGAATATAAAAGGAACAGCATGGACTAGCCAATCACTAGGCTTCCTCCAATAAGTGTATTTTTCATTTTTTCCAAATATGTTTTATGTTATCATATGCAGAGAACTAGATGAAGCATTGAAAAGCAGTATGGAATACACTGTAAAAAAAAATGCAATCCCTTGGGGCTGGAGAGGTGTTTTAGTGGTTAACAGCACCGCTACTCGTTCAGAGGACCGAGATTCAATTCCCAGCACTATATGAGCTCACAACTGTCTGTGACTTCAGTTCCAGGGGATCTGATGCCCTCTTACAGATATATATGCAGGCAAAACACCAGTGCATATGAAATTTTTTTAAAAACTCATTTTTAATTAAAATACGTATACAACCTTAAAGCATTGTAGAAAGCACTGAGAGTGTGGAGAGCTCAGTGGGGAGCGTTTGCCTCACCTGTGTAAGGCAGGATGGATCACCAGCACCACACAAAATATATAGATTTACATCAAAATAGTAATAATAATCAGAATACTTACCTGTAGGAAGTTGTTAATATTTCAGGCTGTAAATTTTGTTAATATTTTACCTATAAAAAATATTTTTAGATTTCTCTGGTCAGAAGTTCTCTTGATTAGAGCAAAAACATAATTTGATCCTTTCAGTATTTATTAGAAAAGAACTACTCTTTATTTTAAAGAATCTCATTTAAAAAGGAATGCTTCAGCCAAGCTTTGAAGAAAATATGAGTTAATCAGGACAAATGGTGAATGGCACTTGTAGACAGAATGGTGATCACATGTAACAAAGCAATGATATATATATTCAGGGTAAAGTGTAGTCTGACTTCCACAAGGATTCTCTAGTATGTGTGTATACACACACAAAGAAATATATATGATGTTAAAAGAAATAAAATATGTACTTATTCCTGAAGTTTTAAGAGAATTTTAAGCAAATAAAATCATTTTTAAACATACTTTTATAATCATTATAGACTATTGTGCATAATAAGGAGAGAATGGATAAAGAAGAGAAGAAAGGGAAGAAAGAAAACAATATTTCATGAAAAAATACATTATAAGTTTGGTGTGATAGTATAAAGAAAATAAAAATAGCCAAGGTAAAGGTGAGAATATGCTGAGTAGAAGTTTGGAGACTTCTCAAAAAAGTTCAAAATGAACTACCATATAAACTAGCTATTTCACTCCTGGGCATATACCGAAACAACACCATATACCACCACAGAGATGTTTGTAACCCTTGTTTATTGCGCCTTTATTCACTGAAGCAAAGAATTGGAATCAGAGTTGTTGTCCAACAGATGAGTGGAAAAAAATGCACACATACACACACACACGAATACTACTCAACTGTAAAGAAAAGTGAAGTTAAAAATGTACAGGAAAATGGATGGACATGTACATTATCAAGTGAGGTCACACAGTCTCAGAAAGAAATAAACCACATGTCCTCTCTCATATGTCTCTCTAGCCAATAATACATATATGTAAACAAATATACCGTGGGTACAGCATAACAAGAAAAGAAAACAGCTAAATATAATAAGATAATTAGAAAGGAGTAAATGCAGGGATGGATATGAGTTATGAAAAGAATATCATAAAACTAATTGTTTTCTAGTGCTAATTTCATCAAGTAAGTTCCAGTTTTGTGTTGGATAAGTGTGTAAATATTCAATACTAAAAATATAAATTTTAATATGAAGCTTCATAATTTCCATTTTAGATGGCAATTCTAACTGGATATAAGTTCGTTAAGTTGTATAGACTTTGAGTCTGATTAATTTTGACATGTAATGTTTATTTGCAAGGTTTTTTAAAGAACTTCACTGAAAAGGAAAATATGTTAATATTTTAAATTTTTTTACTTAAACTTTTTTAATCAGAAGATAGGAGTACAATTATAAATGTTAATTTTTTAATCAAAATTGAGACAAAGAGGACTAGGAAGAGATAACCTGAAGGTTGTGATTTTATTGTTACTTAACTTTTTTGAATATTTTTGTTCCCCAAACCAGATTATAGTTTTGTTCAGTATACTGAACTATAGTGCTGTACATGTTAGAAGAATTCCAGAAATAAGGGGGAAATACCATAGATAAAAGTAAACTCTCTGCGGGCAGAACTTGGCCTGAAGCTATACAAATGAGTAAGATAGTCATCAAAGACAGCAGTTCTTACAGTGTAATTACTTTGTCTGATATGTATGTACAGTGAGGTATATACATATGTACAGTGAGGTACATAGGTAGGAAAGAAAGCCAAGTGTTAAACCAGGAAAGGCTTTGATATGTTCTAGAAATAAGTAATGAGAGAATTGGAGCAAGGTCCCAATTATGTTTAGAAGTTTTGCCAAATTAATAGGGGCAGACTAATAGTGGAAAATCAGATAATCTGGTTAATCAAAATGACTTCTTCATAGCTGCCAAGGAAGGAAATAGAAGATGGAGAAGACTCAAGGATAGTTCCAGAGACAGGTTTCATCAGTGAATAGAGAGTGAAATGGTAAAACCGTTTGTCAAAACTTAGGGATGAGGGTAAGGTAAAGCATTTTGCCACAAAAAGAAGAGTATAGCTGTAAAGGAAGAATCAACAGGTTTAGGTAGAGAGTAGTTGAAAGGAAGATAGGTGTCTTAATTAGGGTTTCACTGCCGTACACAGACACCATGACCGAGGCAACTCTTGTAAGGACAACATGTACATTGGTTTGGCTTACAAGTCCAGAGGTTCAGTTCATTCTCATCAAGGCAGGAACGTGGCAGGCTCTTAAAGTCCATGCCTACAGTAACACACTTCCTTCTCCAACAAGGCCACACCTTCAAATAGTGCTACTCCCTGGGCCAAAAATATTCAAACCACCACAGGAAGGTATGCTATACGTTTGAAATGTAGGGTAGTCAGAAAGTCTAGGTCATGAATACAGATGTGACAGCCATCACAGATAAAAATAAAACTAGTTGGTATCTTCTCAGAGGTGATCTTGAGTTAAGCAATCAATCAGAATGTCATATGGTAACATGACAGTGTCCTTGGATAGGAACATCCTCTGGGAAGGCTACAAGGCATTTGAAAGCTAGTCTTTGCTACGTCCATACCTCCTACAAATGACAGCATCACTGTAGAGCAATGCAGTCACAGCGGGTGAGCCATTTCCCAACGAAACAACTTAGAAAGGTACCCCCAATACTGATCTAGCCCATTGAGAAGGATAAAAGGATAATGTTAACCCTTTATGGACATATACAAATAGAGAGAATATCACAATCAGTTTACACAAGATTCCAGGAGGAGTTCTGGTAGGGTAGGAAGAGGGTTTCCAAATTCAAAATTTCAAAAAAGCTGGCCTCAAGAATGAACCTGAAAGTGGGATGGGTGGGTTGGTGAGCAGGGGAAGAGGAGAGGGGATAGGGGGTTTTCAGAGGGGAAACTAGGAAAGGGGATAACATTTGAAATGTAAAGAAAATATCTAATAAAAAAAAAAAAAAGAGTGAGCCTGAAAAGGGGCACCAGAGAACTATAAAAAGATGATAGCGGCCAGGCGGTGGTGGCGCACGCCTTTAACCCCAGCACTTGGGAGGCAGAGGCAGGTGTTCTGAGTTCAAGGCCAGCCTGGTCTACAAAGTGAGTTCCAGGACAGCCAGAGCTACACAGAGAAACCCTGTCTCGAAAAACAAAACAAAACAAAACAGATGATAGCTAGAAAACAAAAGCCATTAAAGACAGTGGTCACGTTTCTCTTTTTACAGTAACTGGGCTAAGTTGTTCATCATAAGCAAAGCAACACATTGAAGTGAAGCAAGCTAGAAATATGTTAAGAACCAAAGTTGGAAACATAAAGGCAGTATGACTTTAGACTATTATGGGCAAGTTTGTCTGGACAAAAGATGGCACCTATCAGCCAAGGCAGCTGGGTTCACAGGGAACTTTGACTTTAAATACCTTAGTATTTTATACAGAGATGCTTCACTTTCCAGTTTGTTTGCTTGTTTATTTCTGTGTTCAATTAGTATTCTGTGCTGATCAGATATTTTCCATCTTAAAAGCACCTCTTTTGTACAATGAATGAAAGCATGGTTGGTTTTTTTGCTCAGCAATGTGCAGTTGTTTACAATCTTAGAAGGGTTAAACTGTCAAAATAATTTCAATTTTTCTGAAGCATTATGTTATTATTTTAGCAAATCTGTACTAAAATAAATAAGTATTATGTCCTAAATAGTTATGTACTAAATAAGTATAATTAAGTATTGTCTTTCTGAGAAATAATCTTTATTTTGTATCAAAATAGCTAGTTTTCGTGCTTTTATAATATACTTTGTGACTTTATGATTATCTATGTATATGTGTACATATATAGCATGTCTTCATTTGAAAATCAAATATATATAATCTATTAGGGAAAATTCTATGGTTAACTAATAAAAAGTTGGATTGTAGCCGGGCAGTGGTGGCGCACGCTTTTAATCCTAGCACTTGGGAGGCAGGGGCAGGTGGATTTCTGAGTTTGAGGCCAGCCTGGTCTTCAAAGTGAGTTCCAGGACAGCCAGGGCTATATAGAGAAACCCTGTCTTGGAAAAAAAAAAGTTGGATTGTCCTCTCCAAATAACTGACAGTATTCAATATTATATATTAAGTATAAGTATGAAATTTTAGACTATTAGTGATTACTTGTTGGCTTTTTGTAAATAAATTTATTACAAATATTTATACAAAGATTTTTAAGCTATTTTCATGTTAGAAATACATTTCAGTGGAATATAAACCTAAAGTGTGTTCATAAATGAAGTTATAGAAGCATGGTAGAGCAGTGGCCGTGGTGCTGGGGACTGAGTAGGCCTTTGCACAAACTCTGCAGCTTAGCCATAGTCTCAGCCCAAGGGGTGGCTCTAGTATAGACAATGCTAGTTGTAAAATAAAATATTTTAAGATGATAATGTTGTCATCTAAAACAGAAATTTGTTTGGAAAAGTGGAGACTAATGCTTAAGCCTCAATTTAAATATGAGACTCAGTTGTAGGAACTACTTCAGGTAATAAGATAAAAAAATATTTACAAGGTACTAAGTTTTAAAATATCAAAAATAATCAACCTTCCATCACAACCAATTTCTTATGACAAAGCTAATCTGTTTGGCATTTCTAGTGGATAAACTAACAAAACAATTTTGTTAGATATCTATCTCCAATATCCATGTCTTTGTGATGAGATAGTCCTTCTGAACCACCGGTGTCTGCCTTTGCTCCTCACACTAGTGGTTTAAACTAGATGTTTCAGCTCATATCTGTGCATCAGACTTGAAAAGGAGAGGACAGGTGAACTTGAATCATCTGTGTACATGTTTCAATCAGTCAGTGTGAGGAATGTGGCTGACCAGTGGAAGATCAAGCATGAACCCCAACTGATAAAATCAATCAAAACCCTACAGGCAGCCCAGTAATAGTTCTTAAAATCTTAATGAGGTTCTTTCTACTTGCCTGTCCAAATACTTTCCCACCTATGCAGATCCATTCCTGCTTGTCCAGCTATCTCCAATCCTGATCCCTACTTCTCTGGCCAGCGGTCTGCCTCACGGGCCCCATTGCTATCCCATCATCCCCAAAGTCTTCCTAGCTACCCAGTTGTTTGTCCCACCCCCAAGACCTGTATCCGTCCATCTGTCCCCTCTACTCTTCCAAAGACCTTTTTACAAGCCCCATTACTATCTTATCCTATCAGATATCTCCCTCGACCTCCAACCCCAGTTACTTCTAGCTTTTCTAGCAATTTCCCTAATCTACCAGACCCTGTTCCTTCTGGGCCACCTGTCCTTCGACCTCCCCCTTCCCGAAGTTCTCCCAACATTCCTGATCCTGACTCACAGGACAGGTTATTTTATAAAACTTTCAGACCCAAACAGTTGCTTGCAGCACAGCATTCTACCCAAGCAACTCTAATGCCTGCACTTCTACGCCGTTCCCTTCCAGCTCGACTGGTTGTTTCCCCAACCCCCTTGGAAACTCTCCCTGTTTTGAAACCTTCCAGTTTATCCAGGCATCCAAGTCAACCAGCCCCACCCCTCTCTTGTATCACTCCTTTGCCTGAACATTCTTCTAGGTTTAATGCTTGTCAGTCAGTTCAGAAATCCGTTCCACAAGCCACATTGTCAAATCAGCGCCAGGCCTTTATAGACCATCTGCCTGCCTTGATTCTCTCCCACCCACCTCCCTGTCATTCTCCATCCTCTTCTTTGCCGTCGTCACCTTCTACTTCCACATCCTCTCCATCCTTAGGAGCAGTCTCTTCCTCTTCATCCATACATTCTCCTTCTTCACCTCCTCCTTCCACCCAGCCTCCCTTACCTGTTTCATCTATCCCTCTTTTGCCCTCTCCCTGTTTGCCTCCAACGTATCTGGCTTTTCCCTCTCCAGTACCTTCTCCTTCCTCCTCTTTTATGATTTCTTCTTCCTTTCCTCCCATGCTTCACTCTATCTCGATCTCTACTTCCCCATCTCCTTTGATTCCTATCCATCCCTTCAATCCTCCTCACTGGGGGAAGAAAGTAGAGAAGAGGAGAGAAGAAAGTGGAGTAGAGAAGAAAGGAATAGAGAAGAAAAAGTTGAGAGACGACAACTTTAAAGGTAAATAAATTCAGTTTATTAGACCTTTCGTTATTTTGTTTGGGAAGGGTGACTAAAGGGGAAAGATGATGTAAAAGTAGAAAAGTATTAAAAAAAAAAAAAAAAAAAGACAAACATGTCATCATTCTTCAAGAACATGTACTAAATACCTTCTCATTAGCCCTGAACTCCTGGTGATAACAAAGGAATAATCAGGAATGTAGTAATCATTAACCTCAACAATTCTGGTCTGTCTAAATAAAGATATATATGGGTATTGGAGATAGTTATACGTCACATGTGGCAATATCCACCTTCAAAATGTTTTTCCTGGTTCATTTGGAAATGACTGAGCTGGTAATGAATGTCCTTGGGATTCATACAACTGGCCTAGTCAGGAGCCAGTCTCTGTATCACCCTCACCACCTCACCCTTGGAGGGCTTGGATTCTTCACTTGATGTGTACTGAAATATAACGAGCTATGAGTTTCCAGGGAGCACAAAGGAACCTAATAGAAGAGGTGCCCTGAGTTTCCAGGCAGCATAACATTGTTTAAGAAGGTAGCGTCCTGATTGGACACACTAAAAATAAATGGCATTGAAGACACTCCTTCTATAGCATAAAAAATAATGCTTATATTTCTGATTATATTCCTGAAACAAACAGAAAACAGTGGTTTATGTTCGTGGTTGAGGAAGTGCCACACTCCCACATAGGGAGAACATTCATACCTACCCTGACAAAGCAGCGTTCATAGTTTCTATCTGCTTGACTCTCAGCCAACTCTTTCAGGGATATAGTAATGCCTACTGGCCACGACACCAAGAACAAAAGCTAGTAATATTAAAATATATATCTAGAGAAAGGAAAACTGGCTACAAATTCACAGGATTTCTACCCCAGCCCAAGTGATAAAAAAAAATGGAATATAGTAATCAAAGTCATGAATGAATGAGTATTCTTATGTGATGCTCTTCTTTACTAGCACTCTGGTCTCATTGCCTTTAAGTCCCATTATAAAAATCTATATATTTCTCCAATATCCTTATATGTAATTATCTGGACACATGTACATAGTATGCAATTGTATCATGTATATACTTAAAGAAATAAGTTAATTTCAATTAAATGTACTAAATCTCTTCATATCTTGTTCACAGAGCTATAGATTCTGCCTTGCCTTCAACATTGTCAAAAAATGATCACAAGCATCAAAAACATCTCGTACGCAGAATTAACCATAATAAAGAAATGAAGGAAAACAACACAGCAAACCTGGCTTCTAACAAAAATGTGTTCCAGCTTAAACTGGAGGAGACACAGAAACTCCTAGAGAATCAACATTTAAGTGATTTGCAAGTATGAACTATAACTATTTTAATCTGTAGTAATCATTCTGCCCTACTTCTCAGTGTTTGCCAAAAGGAGGCAAAAAAAAAAAAAAAAAGTACTGCAGATGAGTCAGCACAACTTCATCACAGATGCTAAAAGAAAACTTGGGTTTTTTTCTTTCCCGTCCTTTTCCCATTTTTCTTTCTGCTGCTTCTTTTTCCATCTATTTAAAAAATATATATGCTTTGTGAATGTTATTTTCTGACAAACATAAGAAGTGTTTGAAGGTATAGTGTAATATAAGTATTATTGAGATTATATTACAAAAATGACCTAAAATTATAACACACATAGATATTAGGTTATTAATTAAGAGAGCAGCAAGTGCTCTTTACTACTGAGCCATCTCTCTAGCCCCTAAAATCAAAGTTTTTGAACATAAATTCACATACGTCCATAGGAAAATGATAAATAAGTTTAAGACCACTCCATGGATCTCATTTGGAAATTGAGCCATCAAGGCCCTGGCATAGATTTTGTCAGTATATTGTTTTGACACAGGATCTAGTTTAGCTCAGGCTGGCCTCAAAGTCACTATTTAACCAAGTCTATCCTTGAACTTCTGAACTTCCCTAGCATATTTATTTTTATGAAGATCTTTGTCTACTACATACAACCAGAGTTGAAAACTTCACTCCAAACCTTTATAAAAAGTAATTTCCTCCCAATAGAAAGTTCACATTAGGGTCACAGAAGTTCATTTTCTTTCTTTCTTTCTTTTTAATTCTTTATTGTTTGAGACTTTAATTAAAGTGTCCATAATCCTGACCTTCTAATTCCTCCCCTATTCCTGACAACCACCACTTTTCTCTCCCAACCTGGCGTACTTTGTTGTTTAAACCCAATGATTGCACTTAGTGCGACCTATGTGGGCATCTGTGTAGAATGACCAGTTGGACTATAGGTAGCCTCTCCAGGGTCACCACAGTCTCAGCATGGAAGGGGGAGGGATTCATGAAGACACATTCTAGCCGAAGAGCTGCTGGTAACTGATGGCTGCTGTTTCAAAGAACTTTTAAGAGTCTCTTTTAAGTCTAATGAAGGTTTCAGGAAGAATATATAATTTACAAAGAAGTATTTTTCAGAATTAATTTAGTATTAAGAAACTTCATACCCTAAATGGAATAGCAGTTATTTCTAAGCTATCTTGGTGGCCAGAACAATTGAGCAGTTAGTTTGGGAGTTGAAATAAAAGGAGGTATTATGATTTTGTTTCTTACTTTTTGCCATGAGGTGTGCTGCAAAGCTTACATTATACCTGTACTATTTCGTCACATTATTTGCTGTGTCACGGAGGGTTAAACTCAGTAATAACGGTGTGAGTCTACAACACAAAACAGTGCTGTTTTTTTTTTTTTCCCTCAGAAATTTTGTGATGAAGTTAATCAGATAACCAATTCTGAAACTCTCTCAAGTATAGACAGTCTTGAGGCTGGAGAGCGTGAAGAAATATACATCACACTTAGTATGAAGCCTTCCACGTCAACCCAGCAGAACTCTGTTCCCCTTAAGTCAGCAAATCTACAAGCAGCTCATTTAAGCTGCTTTGATGAAGAGAAACTGTCATTCTCTAAAACTCAGCATATAAACAATTGGCTTACAAACTTAGATGCTCAAAATACTCAGCCTGTTGCATCTTTTTCAGATATTTTAATTAAATCTAATGTTCTGCCCTCATGGGAATGTTTAAATAGTAAAGAACAAAATCCACCTGCTTTGAGCAGAGCTGTGGGAAGAACCACAAGAACTACTAGTGACTCAGTGGTCTTTGTGTGCAGTCCGTCCGTAGTTGCACTAGATAAAAAAGGAGAAAACACTGCTGAAAGTAATGTTGTGAGGACAAGTGAGCCCACTGATGGAGCACTCCTAAGGGAGAGGCCACCACAAACGGAGAGCCCAACATTTAAAGTCAGTCGAGCCTGGACTGCTCCAGAACCTCTGGCCCAGGAAACAGCTTCATTTTCCATCCAAGAGAGACCTTCTTGGGAAAGCAGAACTGCTTCAATTCCTGCTTCATCTGGACCAGTTTTATCACCTAATTCACAGTCAGGTGGGCCTTTAGCAGAGAACAACACACAAATAAAAGAAATTGACCCTGTGCAGTGCTCTGATAAGTTAGATGAATTGAAAAATATGAAACATGAAAAGATAAACCATCTTAACTGTAATAAAGAAAAGTCTTTATTTTCACACAATTTTCAGACAACCTGTGCACTTCAAAATTCTAATTCAAATGATAGAAAACAAAAAGAGAGTGGCCCATCAGCACCACTGTGTAACAACCCTCCTGACTGTGACTTGCCAGACCAGCACAGCATAAAACACAGTGTCCATGAACAAAATGGGGTGCGGCTGCTTAAGAGTATATTAAAGAAAGAATCCAGATATGAACATAATTATTTGAGAGCATTAGTTATGAATCAAGGTTTTAAGTTTAGGCACCAAAAGGCAGAAACTATTAGAGATAGTATTGAATTAACAAAACAGAAAGGGAAAGGTGCAGAAATATCAAAGACTAGTAAAAAACTGCGGTGGTTCGATGAAAGTGCTAACTTAGAAAATGGTGTAGATGATGGCCACCCAGTGAGGAACAGAGCAGGAATGGCTCCACAGTGGTTACAGCACTGTCACACTAACAGTGGCACCTACAACCTGACAAGTATTCCTGAGTGTCCTGTACATTCTGCTGCTGGAAAGAAAGCCAAGGCTGATTCTGTCCCAGAAAATGTTACTGATTTAGGAGGCTATGAAATGGACAGTGTGCCTTTGAACTCTTCTGTATCTTTAGGCTATAGCTTTGCCAAACAAGCCTGGTCGGCCTGCAGAAGAGGAGAGAGCAAAGCCCCTGTACATGCTAGTGACTCTAAGACTCAAAAGACTAAGCCTCAGAGAGGAGTAAAATTCACTAGAAGAACGGGGTCTTCAAAGGTCCAGAAAGGATTTGTACAGAACAGAAAACCCACTGTCAGCCAGCCACAGTCTTCAAGTAAAACCAACACAGTGGCCCAAACTCAGGGTAAACAAATTATAACTCATCCTCCACCTAAACCACCAACAAACATTAAAAGTGGTAAAAATATGCAAGTGTCTCCATGTCAGTCAGCCATACCTGAACATTCTCAAAATGTCATGACACAGAGCTGTTTAAGTTCAGCATCTGTGCTTTCAACAGAGTACCATTTGAACCAGGGGACTCAAGAAAGTAGTCTCCACTTCTCAGACACTTGTTCTAACCTCCCTGCTGTGAGTCCAGCTCTACCAACTCCTTACTCTTCTGAGTGCCAAACCTCAGCAAAAGCCAATTCAAATGGCACAGCTTTCCAGAAAGACGGAGCAGTATATTGTACCCATAGAAGTCCTGTTTGTGAAGAAAGCTACCAGTCTTTGACTCATAGGAATACTGAAGAAGAATCAGTTCTCCCATGGAGAAAAAGACTCAATGGACACCAAAATGAGAGGACCACTGGTAAGTATAAAATTTAAAATTTATACCTTTTTTTTTTTTTTTTTTTTTTTTTTTTTTTT
>NC_034599.1:4298553-4299973 GCF_900095145.1 Mus pahari | reverse complement strand
AGTGTGAATAACATGTTGTTCACACTTCTTTCTTTTGAGATAAGAGAGAGAGAGAGAGAGAGAGAGAGAGAGAGAGAGAGAGAGAGAGAGAGAGAAAGAGAAAGAGAGAGAGAGAGAGAGAGAGATTGAGAGATTGATTTGGAAGTGGGTTAGGAAAGAATTGGGAGGACTGCCATGGCTTCTGGTTTGTCAATTGAGTGTTAGGAGAATGAGTATGGAAGCAAGACTGAAGGCTGTGAATAATGAAGAGAGACTGAGTAATGAAAAACACTGATAAAGATTAGTAAAATGATTGTGGAAGTTATAAAGCCAAGAAGAGCAATATATTCTGAAACACATTACATGGGATTGTATTCCAAAGTGCAGACTAATTCCTTACAGTGAAATAATTATCTATCCTCATCTGAACATGAACAAAAATTTATAATGAATAAGCCTACTTAGGGGCTCAGATAAAAGTAAAATTAAACCTCAGGGGCAAAGGGTGTCAACCAAAAGAAACTTACTGAGAAGAGACAGTGGCAGAGAACACAGTGTTGCCTGCTACTGATACAACATGCTTTACTCCACAGACAGGACAGGATCCCTTACTAAATACAAAGCTGGGTGGAAATAGCAATTTAAAAAAAATTAGAATAATAGTCAAAATGTTTTAGGATTTCAGAGGGTCAGACCTAGAAATTTTAATAATGGTATCTCTTTTTTATTTTTTGTTTTTCGAGACAGGGTTTCTCTGTATAGCCCTGGCTGTCCTGAAACTCACTCTGTAGACCAGGCTGGCCTCGAATTCAGAAATCCACCTGCCTCTGCCTCCTGAGTGCTGGGATTAAAGGCGTGTGCCACCACACCCGGCAATAATGGTATCTCTTAAATAACGTTTAAAATATAAGCCTATGAGAATAATTGACTGTAAAGACTTTAATGACTCCTATGACTCCTATAGAGAAGACTAAAAATACCATAAAGAAAAATGAAAAAAGATCTGAGTGGAGAAGAAAATGCATACATGTTGAGACCATGTAGTTCCAACTGGCTCTGTGAAAATTGCCGTACTCTAATACTTATATTATTAAATGCACATACTAAAAATAGCTGAGACAATCTCAAGAACAAATTTTAAAACTTTCATTACTAGATTCTGTATCTAAAGCTACAATAATTAGCACAGTGTAGCATCTGCAGAATGATATTAATATCATTAATGGAATACAGGCTCACATAATTAATTGCTTGATTTTTAACAAAGTTGGCAATGCATACCAGGGAAAGGGGGTTCATTTTATCATTCATTTGGGTTACTGTATAGAGTCAGTAAAAGTGACCCTTCATTGGATGTTCACAGTCAGCTATTGGATGGAACACAGGGCCCCCAATGAAGGAGCTAGAGAAAGTACCCAAGGAGCAGAAGGAGGATGCAACC
>NC_034599.1:4284800-4297993 GCF_900095145.1 Mus pahari | reverse complement strand
CATGGTGGCTCATAACCATCCGTAACAAGATCTGACTCCCTCTTCTGGAGTGTCTGAAGATAGCTACAGTGTACTTACATATAATAAATAAATAAATATTTAAAAAAGAAAAAAAAAAGAAAAAAACAAAAAAAATAATTAATTAATTCCATGTAAATTGTAGATTTAAATTTGAAAAATAAAAAAGCTCTACACATGATATTTTAGAATATGAGATTTATTTTACTCTTTGTAAAAACTATAAACTATTAAGAATGATACTTGTACATTAAAATTGGAGATTTTCTTCATACAAAAAAAAAAAATCAGCAGGTGGAAATGACACAACACCAAATAGGAAAAGATATTTGTGATGCACTGAACTAATCAAGACTCATAGGCAAAATGTATAAAAGACTATAATAAATATAAAAATATCATCCAGGTCTAAGCTAGAGAATCTGTACCAAGGAAAGACTTATAAAGAGGTCTGTTTCAAGGCATTGAGTTAATTTAATATGGAGCTCGGCTAGGCAAACCTAACATTTGTAGGACAAGTTATAAGACCAAACTAAATGACTGCACAGCAGCTAGCACCAGTATCCACAGTGAATCAAAGCCCATCATAATTATCTAGATTATCTGCCTCAAAGAAACTTTACATACAAAATACTGTCACAGCGATATTGATAGTGGTCTTTACTTAAACAGTGCACACTACAGATAGCTGGTTGATATCATCAAAAAGATCATCACAGGACTAGGAAGATACGCATACAGTAAGGAACTTGACGTGCAAAACTGAGGAGCTGACTTCATTTTCTAGAACCCATGTTAATAAAAATTAAGGTTGGAGAGATGGCTTGCTAATCAAAAGCACTGGTTGTATGGGCTGGAGAGATGGCTCAGTGGTTAAGAGCACTGACTGCTCTTCCAGAGGTCCTGAGTTCAATTCTCAACAACTACATGGTAGCTCACAACCATCTGTAATTGGATTTGGTGCCCTCTTCTGGTGTGTCTGAAGGCAGCTACAGTGTATTCACATATATAAAATAAATAAGTAAATCTAAAAAAAATTTTGAAAAAAAAAAAAAAAAAGCCTTGGACCTGAGTTTAATTCCCAGCACCCAAATGGTGGTTTACAAATACCTGGACCTCAAGTTCCTGAGGATCCAGTATCCTTTTCTGACCTCCATGGACACCAAGTATACAGGTGGTATTTACATGTAGGCAAAACACTAGAAAATAAAATTAATAAATCTAATTCTAAAAAGTTTAATGCAACAAGTATGATATCATATGCTTTTAATCCTTATGAAGTTGTCCTCTGACCTACACACACAAAACACAAAAAAACACAAAACAAAACACTAGAATTCGCTTTTCATAAATAAAAGCCATCAAGAGGACAATAAACATGCAAATGTACACCTAGACTTTAAGATATAGCTGCATACATCTGAGTAGCTAAAATTAGGCACATTACCAATGGTTGGTAAAGTTTTATATGAACTAAAAATTCTCATATCTACAAAAATTGGGCATATGTAGATCCTATGATTCAACAATTCTAGACCAACAAATTGTATATGTGTATATATCAGTTACATCACAGTATATTTTAAATAGTTGTAAATATCATTTTATTTTGAACTATAACATGCTTTTGCTCTCGTGTTATTAATCATGTTTCAATGCACAGTTTTCCATTGTCTTACCATTTATGAGAACGTTAGTAAAATATCATCACCTCATATCGCATAGCAAGGTATACTTTAAGGTAGATTCACTCTTCTACTTTTTTATAATTTCTAAGTTTATGACACAAAATCTGAAGTAGACACAGTGACATTACACTGTCAAGACTGGTGAGGGAACTGTACAAGAATGAGGGGTGTGTCAACTTTGCATGACTCTTACTCTCCTGCCCTTAAATTATTTGCATCATCTTTAGGGATTGGCATTGTAAGAATGAGGTCTTGGTTAAATAGTCATACATAAGCACAGGAAAACAATGTCCCATGTCCCCAACACCTCACCATAAATACAATGTGAGGAGCACGCATGAACCCACATCTCACCAAATGCTAAGACATCACAAATGAAAACCTGTTTGGGTACTACTTGAGGCGCACAAGTCCACTTCCCTGGGCACACTAGTGCACTGCTTAAACAGGAAGAGCACAGATGAAGATCAGTGCCATTGACAACCTCTTGCCCTAGGGACTTCTTTCAGGGTAACTGAATTTACTATACAGTGTACCACTGCCTTGCTAACAAATAATGGTGCCATGAATAAAGTTTCATTTCTGATTTTTTGAAAATGTAAATTGGAATCCTACAATGCTCTTCCTACATACCAATAACATGCCTTGTGTATCTTCATGGAATTCCTCATATTCTGTTCTTTAGCAGGAACTGTGTTAAATGCATCCTTGCAAATGGCTCATGTATAGGACTTAGAGAAGCTTAATAAACTCAACTGACCACATAGAGGATATATATACAGAACTTTCTGCATTGTTTGACAGTAACTTGAAATTTTGAGTAGATACATAATACCTACTCAGTTTTCATAATTTCTTATATTAAATTTTGTTTAAGATTCTACTGTTACAAGAAGAAAGCAAATTGTTGAAAATAAATGGAAAAGGCTGTTAGAACAGAAAAGGAAAACCTCTGGATCTATAGGAATGAAGTACACCGAGCAAATAAGTGTAAGTATGGTCTTAGCAAAATTCTCATTTAGTAGTGGAAAACTACTTAAAAGACAGATGTTCTTAATGTAAACTGTAACCCAACATAAATGTGAATATAGCCAAAACCATTCATGATACAATCTTGGAAGCTTGTTGTACTCATTTGCTATATTTGAATGAGTTCGTATGATCAGTTACCAGTGAAGGCTTTTAACCATCTTTAAGTGGTTATTGCTGGAGCGAGAGAGGTATTAAGAGCACTGACTGTTTCTAGAGGACCCAGGTTCGATTCCCAGCACCCACACGGTGGCTTACAACCATCTTTAACTCCAGTCTCAGAAGATACAAAGTCCTCTTCTGGCCTATTGGGGCACCAGGCACATAAGTGGTACACAGATGTACATTTGGGCAAAATACCTATACATACATGCATATATACACATATGCACAAAATATACAGGTTTTTTTCTAAATAAGAAAAAGTATTGTTTAACTTATGTATAACTAATTCTATAGAAAGACCATTTGAAACAAAATTCCTTAAAGTTATTTAAATATGCATTAAATGGGCAGGATGGTAATATTATATGTAGTATAATATTTTTTAAAAAGACATTTTTCATCTAGGTACCTTTTATAAGAGACTTTGAATTACATATGTTTTGTCTCAAAGAACAGTTCAGGGGTTGAGGATTTAGCTCGGTGGTAAAGCACTTGCCTAGCAAGCGCAAGGCCCTGGGTTCAGTCCTCAGCTCTGGGAAAAAAAAAAAAAAAAAGACAAACTAACCTCAAAGAGCAGTTCAACAAAACCTAATACGGCTTTTGGGACAGAGATCTTGAGTAAAAGCCAAAGGCATAATAAAAATTTGAATATGATATGGAAATTAAATTAGGGTTGAATAAGTATGGTCTAATATGACATTTTAGGGGTTATTAAGGATTGATTCTAGAATATTGAGAAATATGAAACAAATAATTAAAATAATTTACTTGGAGCTTCTACTGTATCACTTCTTTTGGGGAGAGGTTGGGTTTTTTGTTTGTTTGTTTTTCTTGAGATAGGGTTGCTCTGTGTTGCCTTGGCTGTTTAGGAACTCACTCTGTAGACCAACCTATCCTTAAACTCAGATTCCCTCTGCCTCCTTAGTGCTGGGATTTAAAAAGGTGTACACTACTTCCAGGCTTCTTGACTATTTTATAGAACTGAAATAGGAGCCCTGTGAAGAATGTACATTTTGAGGCAGAAGTTGCTGGTCTTACCTATAGGGAGTATCTTACACACTTCTTCCCAATGCTGGGGATCAAGCTCAGAGCTTCTGACATGCAAGGCAAACATGGAGCCACACCCACAACCTAAGAGCATAAGATGATTAATATAGATAATAACTATGATCTAGCCTTATCAGCAAAGCAAGCCACTTAGTTTACATTATGTAAATTATGATCCTGTTATCAATATATTCTTATAGCTTACTAATAAATATGAATATACCTTTTAGATTACAAATGTAATAACCAGTAAATCTTTTCTCTTTGAACTACCATATTATTCCCACTAATCATATCAAAATATATAAAGGTAATACATTATCCTTTTTTAATTTTTTATTAAGCTATATCGGATTTGCTAGGTGTATCATGCACCTATAGTCTTAGTACACAGGAGTCAGAGGGAGGTGGATTTCTGTGAGTTCCAGTCCAGCTAGAGCTACATAGTGAGATGCTGTATCAAAAAGAAAAAAAAAAAATCTCAAATCTAAAAATAATGTATAGTTGTTAAAATCACAAAGCAATGAACAAATTTTAAATGCCTAAAGTTAGTGCCCTCTGGCTTATTTTTACTGTTCTGGGTACTATTATATTCCTTCTTTCCTTTTACATCCTACCTTACTATCTTGCAAGTTTATTTTCTCCTCCATCCACAAAGCTTCACTTCCCCTTTTACATGCCTGTAACTACGCCTTGCCTTAGACACCTCACGTGGTCTAACCACCCTTCCACTACATGAGTGTTCTGGATCAAAATTGGTTTAAAATTGAAAACTGTTACCATTATTTTGTTTGGTTTTGTTCTGTATTCTAGAGGCTGATGAAATTTCCAATTGCTATAGCAGTGGTCCTTGTCACCATGTCTTAGGAAATGTGTTTTAGCATCCCGTCTTTGCCTAACTCTGTGTGCAAAGAATATAAAAAGAGATGAAACTGAAACATCACAGTTGCCATTTACTGCAGGTTTTTCAGTCCTAGTTGTCTCAAGCATAAAATGGAGCTCAGGCAGGGGGCCTGTTGCAGCCATCTGTATCACGTAGTCTTCAGGCAGAAGCTCTGTGTAAGTCACAAGTCACAGGTAGACTCTACTGCAGACTGCGTTCAGGAGACAGGTGGCTTTTCTCAGGTTGTTGGGCTGGTGTAGTTTTTGATGGCGGGCTGATTCTCTGCAGCATAGAAGCTGCTGCCTCTACTTCCAGGCTATAGAGACTATAGAGACTCTACTGTCGTCAGCATCAGCCACACTCGGAGGGGTGGCACTTACAACACTGGCTC
Organism: Mus pahari; assembly: GCF_900095145.1. Taxonomy (NCBI): domain Eukaryota; kingdom Metazoa; phylum Chordata; class Mammalia; order Rodentia; family Muridae; genus Mus; species Mus pahari. The sequence goes on along the minus strand of NC_034599.1, from coordinate 4,292,772 downwards.
AGCTATACAGTACAGTGTGATTCTTAACAGCTCTTTATTTCAGACACTTGATTGCTACCCAGCGCTCTTTACTCTTCTTGCTATCCAAGAGAGCGCTACAAGCTGAAATCTTATATTGACATAGGACATTTGAAAATATTTACTCACCATGAAAAGGCTATAACCGAGTAGGTCTTGATTTCTGTTCCAGCTTATATGAATAGTGATAACTAAAAATACCAACAATTAAAAGTCTTTAAAGACCATGAACATATAATGAATTTTAAATGTGGAATTATATTTTTATTTAAACTATTTTTATAGCATTTTGGACAAAATATTCCACCAAGTACAAGTGAACAAATACAAGCTTCAAGAGGTGTCAAGGCTGAAGAAGGTATGTTTTACTGTGAGCGTTTTCTTTTTTTTCCTCTTTTATTATAAATAGATTTTTGTCTCACATAATATTTTCTGATTACAGTCCCCTCCCTCTACTTCACCCAGTTCCTCCCCACTTACTCTCCCTTCTGAACTTACCCCCTTTCTGTGTCACATTAGGGAACAAACAGACTTCAAAGGGATAATAATAAAATACAGTGTAACAAAATACAAAATAATAAGATAAAACAAAAACTAGCACATTGAAATAGGACAGAACAAACAAAGAAAAGGAACAAGAAACAGAGACACTTTCATGTGCAAACTCAAGAATCCAAAAAAAACTAGAAACCAAAATAGATACTCAATGACTTATAGGTTAAAAAGACAACAAAAGGGGCTGGTGAGAAGGCTCAGCGGGTAAGAGCACTGACTACTCTTCTAAAGGTCCTGAGTTCAAATCTCAGCAACCACTTGGTGGCTCACAACCATCCGTAATGAGATCTGACGCCCTCTTCTGGAATNTTGGAAGACAGCTACAGTGTACTTACATATAATAATAAATAAATCTTTTTAAAAAAAAGAGTTGAAAAAAAAGAAAACACAGTATGTAAATAAAATATAAGTAATATGATAAATTTTTTGAAAAAGGAAAAGTCTGCCAGAAGGTGGTGACATTAATCCCAGCACTTGGGAGACAATGGCAGGCAGATTATGAGTTCAAGGCCAGCCTGCTCTAGATGGGTGGGTGGGTAAGTGGATGCATGCATACATACATACATACATACATACATACATACATACATACATACTGTACTGGCTGGTTTTGTCTCAATTTGACACAAGCTGGAGTTATCACAGAGAAAGGAGCCTGCCTTGAGGAAATGGCCTCCATGAGATCCAGCTGTAAGGCATTTTCTCAATTAGTGATCAAGAGGGTTGGGGGGCATTGTGGGTGGTGCCATCCCTGGACTGGTGGTCTTGGGTTCTACAAGAAAGCAAGCTGAGCAAGACAGGGGAAGCAAAGCCAGTAAGTAGCATCCCTCCATGGCCTCTGCATCAGCTTCTGCTTCCTGGCCTGCTTGAATTCCAGTCCTGACTTCCTTTGGTGACAAACAGCAATGTGGAAGTATAACCTGAATAAACCCTTTCCTCCCCAACTTGATTCTTGGTCATGATGTTTGTGCAGGAATAGAAGCCCTGACTAAGACAAATTGGTACCAGCATAGTGGGGTATTCCTGTGATAACCTGACCGTATTTTGGAGAGAACTGTGGAAGTACTTTGGAACTTCGAGCTAGAAGAGCCATTGAGATGTTAAGAGGTCTGTGGGATGTTCTGTAGAAGCTTAAAAGATAATGTTGAGAACAATGCAGAAGATGGAGGCCTGGCTTGTGAAATTTCAGAGGGAAGATTGAAGACTCTTATCAGAAATATTGCTATTTTGATTGTGAAGATTCTGTGGTTTTGGTTAGCTAGGAATAAAAAATCAACTGTGTTTAATGAGATACCAAAACCCCTAAAGCAAAACCTTTGCATTACTGGGACTATTGATGCTGATTAGCTGGAGCTAAGAAATTAGTGGTGATTAAGAAGAGACCAGCATCATTGAGGTGAAATCTTCTGGGAAGTGTTTATTAAGAACACAGAGGCTGTGTTCCAGAGATAGCCAAGGTTGTACCTTGTGCTGTGGCTGGACTTGGTAATGTGTAAAAGTCACCCAGGTGGTACTGGTTTTGAAGGCATGAAGGGGTTGTGAAGAGCAGCTGAGGTTTGGCACTGTGAGAGGCCATGGAAGGCCATTGGTGAAGGTGCAGCATCAGTTGCAGTTGATGGCCTAGGACTGAAGGGTTCATACAAAAAAGTTGAGGCTTGGCACCATGAAGAGAGCCTATGAGAAGCAATTGGTGAAGCCTAGTTGCAGTGGAAGACAGCAGTGTTTTGGAGATGCCAATACCATGAGATGACCACCAAGAACAGCAGCAGTAGTGGAATACAGGCAGCTGGAGCCTAGAAGTCTAAGCTGTGTGCTACAAAGGGCAGAGCTAGAGAAGTGACGCAAGCCCTTGGAGGAGCCTAAAAGATGATGGCACACTACCAGAGGAGAAATGTAAATACCAGCCCAACCTTATGAACTTCAGTGGTGTTCTCTCTGTATGATATACTAGTGCAATGGTGGTTCAGAGTTTGTTAGAGTGACCAGGCAATATCTGATTTGACTTAAGGTCCACTTCACACTTCTTTGGTGATCAAGAACCTGAGAGCTGACTGCCCAGGGACCTATAATAAAACCTAATACTACTGTTCTAAAACAAAACAAAGGCAAACAAAATTTAGCAGTAAAATGATTCCTAATGATATTCTGCTATAGTTATAGATCAGGGCTTTCTCAGCTATCATCAGAGAAGCTTTCACCTGCAGCAGATAGAAGGAATAGAGACCCACAGCCAGAGAATATGCAGTGAGTGAGACTTTGGAAAATTCCTCCCCTCAAGGATCAGAAAATCCCTCGAACAAGAAGCAGAAAAAGTGAAAGAGCCAGAAGGGATGGAGGACATCAAGAAAACAAGAGTTCTAAATCAACAAACTTGATAGACATATGAACTCAGATGGGATTCTGGAGCTGAAGAAGTGAATATACACACTCTCATCCTTAGCCCAGAAGCTGCCTCCAATTGATAATTGTTTGCAAATGAAAATTTAGTTTCCTTCAAGAGAGACTCTGGGGAAACAAGCTACGCTTTTGAGAGTAGTCAGCATGGCCAGGTGTAGATGGCTAAAAGAAACATACTCAGTGGATCTTTGGATAGTCCTTGTCTTATAATGTTGTGGCAGGATTTTTCCTTCCTTCCTTCCTTCCTATGTATGTATGTATGTATGTGTCTTAGTCTGGGCTTCTATTCCTGCACAAACATCACGACCAAGAAGCAAGGTGGGGAGGAAAAGGGTTTATGCAGGTTATACTTCCACATTGCTGTTTGTCACCAAAGGAAGTCAGGACTGGAATTCAAGCAGGCCAGGAAGCAGAAGCTGATGCAGAGGCCATGGAGGGATGNTACTTACTGGCTTTGCTTCCCCTGTCTTGCTCAGCTTGCTTTCTTGTAGAACCCAAGACCACCAGTCCAGGGATGGCACCACCCACAATGCCCCCAAACTCCCTTGATCACTAATTGAGAAAATGCCTTACAGCTGGATCTCATGGAGGCCATTTCCTCAAGGCAGGCTCCTTTCTCTGTGATAACTCCAACTGTGTCAAATTGAGACAAAGCCAGCCAATACAATTGACCCCTTGTCAACTTGACACACAAACACTTCACTATTAAATTAAGCCTCAACCCTTATTTTCTTATTCATCCCAACCAAGATCTAAATAACTTTAAAAGTCTTTGCAAATTCTTACACTTTAAAATTTCAGTCCCTTTAAAATATCCAATCTCTTTTAAAATTCAGAGTCTTTTTACAATTAAAAGTCTCTTAACTGTGGGCACCACTAAAATACTTTTTTCCTTCAAGAGGGAAAAATATCAGGGCACAGTCACAATCAAAAGCAAAATCAAACTCCAACTGTCCAATGTCTGGGATTCACTCACGATCTCCTGGTCTCCTCCAAGGGCCACTTGTCCAGCCCTGTGGTATAGAAGCACACCTTGTCTTCTAGGCTCCAGCTGCCTGTACTTCACTGCTGCTGCTGGTTTGGGTGGTCATCTCATGGTACTGGCATCTCCAGAACACTGATGTCTTCCACTGCAGCTAGGCTTCAGGATCCATCTCCCTACTGTTGGGCACCAAACCCTGACACTATTACTGATGCCATGTTTTGTTTCATTTGTATTAAGACAAATCATTCCTTTCTTTTAGATTTTCCAATTTGGTGTGATACAGGTTTGTAAAGTTGGTCCTTTTCATTTCCTGCATTTCTCCTTTCTCTGTTCTTAAGCCCCCCTTTCCACGTTTAGTTTGGTTCATTTGAATATTCTTTATCTACCTTTTTGTTAATTGGATAAGGATATGTCAGTCTTATTGATTTTTCTCAAAGAACTACCTCATTTCATTGATACTTTGCATTGTTTTGTTTTGGTTTTCTATTTTATTGATTTCAGTCATGAGTTTGACTATTTCTTGCAATCTACTCCCTTTGGGTATGATGTCTCCTTTTTGTACTACAGCTTTCAGGTGTGCTATTAAGTTACTAATGTGAGATTTGTATAAATTTTTATGTCGACACTTAGTGCTGTGTACTTGCCTCTTAGAACCACCTTCTTTATGTCCCATAAGTTTGACTAAGAATCACAGCTTGTTTTTTAGGCCCATTTGCTTGTAATATCTTTTTCCAACCCTTTATCCTGAATTGATGTTTGTCTTTGATGTTAAGTCTAAAGAGTTTTTCTTTTTTTTTTTCTTGATTTCTGCCATGACTCATTTAATAGTGAGTTGTTCAGTTGCCATAAGCTTTCTGTTGTTTCTGTTCTTGATATTCAGTTTTAACCCATGATGGTCATGTAGAACATAGGATATTATTTCAGTTTTCTTGTATCTGTTGAGACTTTGTGTCCAAGTATATGGTCAACTTTAGGGAAAGTTCTATGGTATTCTACTACTAAGAAGATATATTCTCTTATCTTTGAGTGAAATGTTCTATAAATATATTAATTAGGCCTACTTGGCTTATAACATCTGTTAGCTCTAGCATTTCTCTATTTGGTTTTTGTCTGGATGACCTGTCCATTAGCATTAGTGGGGTATTGAAGTCTTTCACTATCAGTGTATGGGGGTCAATATGTGCTATAAGCTGTAATAGTCTTTCTTTTATGAACTTGGGTACCCTTTTATTTGGGGCATAAATGTTAAGAATTTCAGTGTCCTCTTGGAGTTTTCCATTGATAAGTATGCTCTATCTTTCTGTATCTCTTCTGGTTAGTTTTGGTTTGAAATCTTATTTTGTTAGATATTAAAATGGCTACACAGCTTGTTTCTTAGGCCCATTTGTTTGTTATATCTTTTTCCAACCCATTATCCTGAGTTGATGTTTGTCTTTGATGTTAAGGTGTGTTTCTTGGATGCTATGGATGGATCCTGTTTTTTTGGACCCATTTTGTTAGTCTGTGTCTTTTTATTGGAGAATTGAGACCATTAACATTGAGAGATAGCAGTGTTTGTTGACTCCTGTTATTTTGGTAGTGGTGGTGGCAGTGGCAGCAGTGGCAGTGACATCTGGAACTTAAAATGTAGACCAAGAAGGCCTCATATTCATAGAGATCTGTCTATCTCTGCCTCCCAAGTGCTGGGATTGAAAGTGTGTGCCAATATGTTCTTCACTTGGAATGGAAAATTCCAAATATAGAGAATCCTGAAAATTAAAATGTGCACTGGGCCAGAGAGATGGCTCAGTGATTAGAAATTCTGCCCTTTCAGAGGATCCAGGTTCAATTCTAGCACATAAATGGACACTCACTATCAGATGTAACACCCTCTTCTGGCCTCATCAAGCACTGCATGAATGTGGTATACAGATATACATGCAGGCAAACCACTCATACACATAAAAAATAAATATCCCAACAGTATGGCTGCCTAAGACTTGGACAGGGACACCACCAATGAGCAGGATAACATGGAAGGCTAAAAATCTCACAGCACCCCACCCCTAAACAAAGAACAGGCAACTAAGAAATGCTGAGAGGGAAAATTTTGTCTTCCTCAACATGAGCCTATAATCGATTTTACAGTACCAAGTGGTCAGCCCTGAAAAGCAGCACTCCAGAGGATTCACAGGGTTACATTAACGTGCGTGTGCGGGAGAGGGAGGGAGGGAGGGAAGAGAGAGAGAGAGAGAGAGAGAGAGAGAGAGAGAGAGAGAGAGAGAGAGAAGAGGAGAGAGAGAAATAGGAGCACTGCACGGGAGGGATTGGAGGAAAGAAAGTGAAGGAGGAAAATGATACAATTATATTTTAATTTAAAAGTAAAATAAGGGCTAGAAAGATGGCTCCGTGGTTAAGAGCACTGACGGCTCTTCCAAAGGACCTGAGTTCAATTCCCACCAACCACATGGTAGCTCACAACCATCAGTAATGCCATCAGTAATGAGATATCTTATGCAGCTACAGTGCACTCATATACATAAAATAAATCTTTACAAGAAAAGAAAAAATAATTTTTAAAAAAAGTAAAATAAGTTTTAATCCTAGAAAAAAGGTAATAAATACTTAAATAGCAGTAACAGAATATTTGCTGACTTCTGTTTGTGGCATTATACGTATAGACGTAATTCCAGTAAGTCAATCTTAGGACTGGTCCCAAAGATAAAAAGCCGTCAGAGACTAACCATTGGTTTCTATGGTTTCAGGTAGTACTTCTGAGTTTTTGGTGGCAGAAAACCTCATAAATTCTTCAGTGCCTGAAGATGAAATTTTGACTGCCATAAACAGCAAGCAGCTACAGAAACCAAATCTGTCCCAACCAACCAATGTCTGTGCGCTCTCAGTTGAAGAGCAGAAGATCCTGCAGTCTCTCCATCACCTCGATGAAAGGCTATACTGTAAGTGTGGAAGGGCAGCTCCTATAAGAAAATAGCACTTTATTCTTAAGCTTATAGCTATTATCCTTATATTTCTATTTATAATATTTTACTATTAAGTCTTTAAAACTTTGAACTAAAAACACAAATGTATCTAAATTACCACCTTAATAAATCATCTAAAAGTGAGAGTATTGCTAATATTTCAGATTATTGCAAATACACCATATCATTTATTTTTTATTAAATATTTTCTTCATTTACATTTCAAATGCTATCTCCTTTCCTAGTTTCCTCTCCAAAAGTCCCTTATACTCTCCCCCCAACCCCCTGCTCTGCTAACCAACCCACACAGTCCTGCTTCCTGGCCCTTACATTCCCCTGTACTGGGGCATATAAACTTCGCAATAACTAGGCCATCTTCTGCTATATATGCAGCTATAGACACAAGCTCAGGGGATACTGGTTAGTTCATATTGTTGTTCCTCCTATAGGGTTGTAGACCCCTTCAGCTCCTTGGGTACTTTCCCTACTCCTTCATTGGGGGCCCTGTGTTCCATCCAATAGATGACTGTGAGCATCCACTTCTGTATTTGCCAGGCACTGGCATAGCCTCACAAAAAATAGCTATACCAGTGTCCTGTCAACAAAATCTTTCTGGCGTATATGCAATAGTGTCTGGGTTTCGTGGTAGTTTATGGGATGGATCCCTGGGTGGGGCAGTCTCTGGATGGTCCTTCCTTCTGTCTCAGCTCCGAACTTTGTCTCTGTAACTCCTTCCATGAATATTTTGTTACCCATTCTAAGAAGGAACAAAGTATCCACACTTTGGTCTTCCTTCTTATGTTTCATGTGTTTTGCAAATTGTGTCTTGGGTATTCTGAGTTTCTGGTCTAATATCCACTTATCAGTGAGTACATATCATGTGTGTTCTTTGAGATTGCGTAACCTCACTCAGAACGATATCCTCCAGATGCATCCATTTGCCTAGGAATTTCATAAATTCGTTGTTTTTAATAGCTGAGTAGTACTCCATTGTGTAAATGTACCACATTTTCTGTATCCATTCCTCTGTTGAGGGACATCTGGGTTCTTTCCAGAT
>NC_034599.1:4282689-4283735 GCF_900095145.1 Mus pahari | reverse complement strand
AAAGCCACTGATTTGTTTGAGTTAATTTTATATCTAGCTACGGCACTGAAGCTATTTATCAGGTTTAGGAGTTCTCTGGTGGAATTTTTAGGGTCACTTATACATACTAACATATCATCTGCAAAGAGTGATACTTTGACTTCTTCCTTTTTGTATTTGTATTCCGTTGTATTCCATTGATCTCCTTTTGATGTCTAATTGCTCTGGCTAGGACTTCAAGTACTATATTGAATAGGAGGGAGAGAGTGGGGAGCCTTGTCTAGTCCCTGATTTTAGTGGATTGCTTCAAGTTTCTCTCCATTTAGTTTGATGTTGGCTACTGGTTTGCTGTATATTACTTTTATTATGTTTAGGGATGGGCCTTGAATTCCTGATCTTTCCATGACTTTTATCATGAANNGGTGTTGGATTNTGTCAAATGCTTTCTCAGCATATAATGAGATGATCATGTGGTTTTTGTCTTTCAGTTTGTTTATGTAGTAGATTATGTTGATGAATTTCCATATATTAAACCTTCCCTGCATCCCTGGGATGAAGCCTACTTGATCATGATGGGTGATCTTTTTGATATGTCCTTGGATTCGGTTTGCGAGAATGTTGAGTATTTTTACATCGATATTCATAAGGGAAATTGGTCTGAAATTCTCTTTGTTTGGATTTTTTGTGGTGTAGGTATGAGACTAATTGTGGCTTCATAGAACGAATTGGGTAGAGTACCTTCTGTTTCTATTTTGTGGAATACTTTGAGGAGAGTTGGAATTAGGTCTTATTTGAAAGTCTGATAGAACTCTGCACAAAACCCATCTGGTCCTGGGCTTTTTTTGGTTGGGAGACTATTGATGACAGCTTCTATTTCTTTAGGTGATATAGGACTGTTTAGGTCATTAATCTGATCGTGATTTAACTTTGGTACCTGGTATCTGTCTAGAAAATTGTCCATTTCATNCAAGTTTTCCAGTTTTGTTGAGTATAGCCTTTTGTAGTAAGTTCTGATGATGTTTTGGATTTCCTCAGTTTCTGTTGTTATGTCTCCCTTTTCATTTCTG
>NC_034599.1:4266659-4280082 GCF_900095145.1 Mus pahari | reverse complement strand
TTAGGTTTGGTCTTCTCATTGTGTCCTGGATTTCCTGGATGTTTTGAGTTAGGATCTTTTTGCATTTTGCATTTTCTTTGATTGTTGTGTCCATGTTTTCTATGGAATCTTCTGCACCTTAGATTTTCTCTTCCATCTCTTGTATTCTGTTGCTGATGCTCTCATATATGGTTCCTGATATCTTTCCTAGGGTTTCTATCTCCAGAGTTGTCTCCCTTTGGGTTTTCTTTATTGTTTCCACATCGATTTTTAAATCTTGGATGGTTCTGCTCAATTCAATCACTTGTTTAGCAGTGTTTTCCTGTAATTCTTTAAGGGATTTTTGTGTTTCCTCTTTAAGGGCTTCTACCTGTTTAGCAGTGTTCTCCTGTATTTCTTTGAGTTATTAATGCCCTTCTTAAAATCCTCTACCAGCATCATGAAATATTTTAAATCCAAATATTGCTTTTGGGGTGTTTTGGGGTATCCAGGACTTGCTGGGGTGGGAGTACTGGGTTCCGATGATACCGAGTGGTCTTGGTTTCTGTTAGTAAGATTCTTATGTTTGCCTTTCACCATCTGGTAATCTCTGGTGTTAGATGTTTAGCTGTCTCTGGCTGGCGCTTGTTCCTCCTGTGATTCTGTTAGCCTCTGTCAGCACTCCTGGGAGTCCAACTCTATCCTGAGTCTCAGTGGTCAGAGCACTCTCTGCAGGCAAGCTCTCTTGCAGGGAAGGTGCACAGAGGTCTGGAGCTCAACTCTGCCTCCTGGATGAAGATGAAGGCCTGAAGGGACCCTGTCCAGGAAGCTCTGTTGCTTCTGCAGCCCGCACACTCTCCTGTGTGGACTGGTCTATGAGAGAGCAGAGATACAAGATGGTGATCTCACCTGAGTCCCAGAGTCAGAGCAGTCCCTGGAGGCCGACTCTTCCTTTTCCAGGGAAGGTGCTCAGAGGACTGGGTCTCAGCTCCACCTCTGGCTGAAGATGAAGGCCTGAAGGGACCCTGTCTAAGCTCTGTTGCTTCTGTGGCCCTCGCGCTCTCCTGCGCTGACTGGTCTCTGAGAGACCGGGGATACAAGATCACCAAATCATTTATAATGATACCAATTTCTGTACTTTACTGTATTTGAGAAGTATATGAGTATAACCCAGACATGGTGGTAGAAGCCTTTAATCCCAGCACTCAGGAGGCAGAGACAGGCGTGGATCTCTGAATTAAGGGTAGCCTAGTCTACAGAGTTAGTTCCAGGACAACCAAGGCTACATCAAGAAACCCCATCTCTAGGGGGAGGAGGCAGAAAGAGAGAGGGTGGGGGTAGAAAGAAAAAGAAATATATGAACAAATTATTTGTTTTTTTAAGAATTATTTATTTTATGTATATGAGTACACTGATACTGTCTTCAGACATACAAAACGAGGGCTCCAGATCTCATTACATGGTTGTGATGCTATGTGGTTGCAGGGAATTGAACTCAGGACCTCTGGAAGACTAGTAGGTGCTCTTAACCTCCCAGCCATCTCTTCAGCCCCTATTATTTGTATTTTAACAATAGACTATGTGCCTATACTGACCATTGTTGGGAGCAACCTTGCTTGAATGTTAACTGCTTTATTGCCTTGTCAGCCATAAGTGCTTTCTGGCATAAAGTCTTGGCCCCTGTGGAAAACTGCCTTGTCAGCCATAAGTGCCTACTGGCACAAAGTCTCGCCCTCTGTGGGAAAGTACTGGCATAGTTAAGAATAAATAGCTATAGATCTTGAGAACAGGTACCTAGTGACCCCCAGTTAAGTACAAATAGCTGTAGATCTTGTGGACGGGTACCTAGCAACCCATTCTGTTCTGTTCCTCCTGCTGAACTTTTTACCTAGCCAATAGCCTGCTTTGGGGAACAGGTGCATTCCCCAAAAAACAAAGCAACCCCCCTCTACTTCCCTTACCCCATATCCTGCTTCTATGAGTTTATAACCTGTGTGGGAATAATAAAAGGTTGTCAGCTTGATCAGACCTCCTGACTTGCTGTCCGCTCTTCGCAGTCTCTTGTCCCCATTCTCTCCACAAGTGATCCTCAGACCCTGGTCGACTGTCCCATGGGGTGGGGCAGACCATCATGAAAATAACTTTATTAAGTATTTTTTTTTAAACCTCAATGTTGGATACACACAGAGAGAGAGAATTCTTAAAGCTAAGAAATAAAGCTAAGGGGGCTGGTGAGATGGCTCAGCGGTTAAGAGCACTGACTGCTTTTCTGAAGATCCTGAATTCAAATCCCAGCAATCACATGGTGGCTCATAACCATCCGTAATGAGATCTAGCGCCCTCTTCTAGAGTGTCTGAAGACAGCTACAGTGTACTTACATATAATAAATAAAGTAATCTTTAAAAAAAAAAAAAGAAAGAAAGAAAGAAAGGAAGGAAGGAAGGAAGGAAGAAAGAAAGAAAGAAAGAAAGAAAGAAAGAAAGAAAGAAAGAAAGAAAGAAAGAAAGAAAGAAAGAAAGAAAGAAAGAAAGAGAAAGAAGAAAGCTAAGTATACTTGGCATGAGGCAATGCCTGTAATATCAGCTTGTAAACGCCAAAAGCTGAAGGCCAGCCTGGATAACCAATCCAGCTCCAGACCAGCTAAGTGACATGATTAGACCCTATCTCTAGGAAAAGAAAAAAGTAGAAATATTTCTTAACTAGGGAAATAAGGACTATCACATGGACTATCAAACCATAGATGCATTTCACCACAAAAAGCGGGGAGGTTTAAAAATACAGTTTACATTTTTAAACTTCAATATAGAGCTGCTGAGGGAAGGGCAGAAAACATCTCTGGTACTATAGAAATGTAGCCTAGTATGTTCTTCACAGTAATTACAGCTCATGTTCATACTACCTGGGTGGCCTATAAAGCCTGAAGCAAAGAACTTAGTTGAAAATTATCTCAAACTCCTAATACCCCCAAATAATTGAAATAAAGTATATTAATATCTCTTTTGGAGGTGTGGCCTATTTTTCAGTCTTTGAAGAATTATCACAAATGAAATCTAAGGCAAATTAATAGTCCATAATCATAAAAAACTAATCCATAAAGAAAATAATTATACTAGAACATCAAAAGATTCACAATCCAACATACTAAATAGAACCATACTAAATACTAAGTCCAGCCCATGGATGTTCTTTGGTTGGTAGTTCAGACTCTGAGAGCCTCGAGGGTCCAGGTTACTTGACTCTGTTGGTCTTCCTATAGAGTTTCTATCCCCTTCAGGACCTTCAGTTCTCCCCTCAACTCTTCTATAAGATTCCCCAAGCTCCATCCACTGTTTGGCTGTGGGTGTCTGCATCTGTCTGAGTCAGTTGGTGAGTGGAGCCCCTCAGAGGACAGCCATGTTGGACTCCTGTCTGTAAGCTTAACAGAGTATCATTAATAGTGTCAGGGATTGGTTCTTGCCCATGGGATGGGTCTCAAGTTGGACCAGTTATTGGTTGGCCATTCCCTCAGTCTCTGCTCCATCCCCAATCCCTGCCTTTCTTGTAGACAGAATAAGTTTTGGGTCGATAGTTTTATGTGAGTAGGTGGTGTCCTGTTGTTCCACCGGGTTCCTGACTGGATACAAGAACAGCCTCCCCAGGCTCCATGTCCCCAGTGCTGTGAGTCACAGCTAAAGACAGCCATATTGATTCTTGGGTGCCTCCCCTATCTCAAGTCTCCATCTCTTCCTAGAGATGCCCCCCATCTTCTCCTCCCATCTCATCTTCCCCCATCGGTTGCAGATTTTCATTCATTCTCATGACCATCCAGCCATAGCCCCCCACTCCTGTCCCTCCCCACACCTGACCCTGAACCCCCATTCTCCTCCCGATCCCCTCCTCAACCCAGTTCCCTCCTTCTATCTGCCTTCCATGACCATTCCATTTCTCCTTCCAAGTGAGATCCTTTGCTTGTGCCCCCTTCCTGTCTGGCCTCCTTGGGTCAGGGGAGTGTAGCATGGTCACCCTGTATTTTATGGCTAATATCCATTAATAAGTGAATATATACCATGTGTGTCCTTTGGGGTCTGGGTTACCTCACTCAGGATGTTATTCTCAAGATCCATCCACTTGCCTGCAAGATTTATAATGTCTTTGTTTTATATAACAAAATTGTCAGATATAAAGAAAACTATAAAGTAACTATATTTTAAATCAGAAATATGTTTCAAAGTCTAGTAAGGAAACATGCAATATAAAATGACTTAGCATCTTTGGAAAATTATAACACCTATGAATGGAAGAGATGAATAAATTTAAAATTCAGCTGATTGTTTTGAAATAATAGATTATAGACATTGGAAAGGAGAGTTAATTACCTAGAATAGAAATCAGAAAACCCTATCCCGAACACAGTACAAAGAGGTGAGCAATAGTGCAGTGAAGCTTAAATGACAAAGGTATAGACCTGAGGCTCATAAGATGACCTTGTCTGCCACGTTTCCAATCTAGGGAGCACTACCAACATATAGAGGGGGAGCCCAGCACATTTCAAAAGAAATAAAAATAAATTCTCTTAGTGTGAGAAAGGTCCTGAGTTCAAGTCCCAGCACAGGAAGAGAGGTTAGGCCTCATTGGTCTGAAACTCACTATGTAGGCCAGACTAGCCTCAAACTTAGAGAGAGAGCCACCTGCCTGCCTTCTCACTATTAGCATTGCAGACATGAGCCACCACAACCACAGGGGAAAAAAGACAACAAAAGGAAAGTATAACATATTTTCAAGACACTAGAGATTCCCTCTTACCCCCTTTAGTTTTATATAATTGTTCCCAATCAAATTGCTCTTAATTTTGGGCCTAACATACATAAAAGGACTATCTCTGGGTTCAATAGGAAAAGAGTCCTATATTCAATTTTCAATATTTTGACTCATCAGAATTTCATTACTAATTCTTCAGTGATTCTCTGTACACAAATAATTGTTTTTGTATCATGGTATGACTTTTCAGATGTACAAGAAGCAATTCGCAAAAACCCTTCCATCAAAAATACATTACAATTAATACCACTTCTGGTAAGTACTTCCTAAGTTCTTTCTTTGGTTGGTTTATGTGAATATTAATAGAAATAAAAACCTTCAGGGTCAGGCTGGAGACATAGCTCAGCAGTCAGGGACACTTCTTTTTGCAAAGGACCAAAGTTTGACTCCTAGCACCTATATTGTGGTTCACAATCATCAGTAATTCTAGTTCCTGGGGATCAGATGCCGTCTTCTGATCTCACAGGAACATGAATGCACATATATGTGTACAGGCAAAACACTCAGTCACATAGAATACAAAAAAATAAATCTTTTTCACATGTAAGAACCATTGGAGGATAACATTGAGTGCCCTCGGTTCTGAAATCTTGATAGAAAAGAATAAAGTTGTGCAAAGTCTATTTCTCAGTCCTGCCTCTTGTGTAAAATGCGCCTGTGCTCATTCTGAGCCAGGCCTACAGTGAGCAGCAGTGAGGGAGGAGGCTGCCACTGCCCCCACCTAGGCACAGCTCTGAAACAGCCTTGTTGGCATTCCATTGTTCCCTACTTGCTTGTGTTTTCCCTAAGTTTTTCTATTTGCCTAATTTGATATTTCCAGTGATATTTTTCCTTCAATTAATTTTAAATTAATAAAAATTTAATGGATCCAGAATTTGAAAAATTTAAGTATCTTTACTTTGGTTCATTCATTATGAGACTTTGTTTATGTCACATTTTAAATACGTTTTTTTTTTTTTCTCAAAGGATCTGGCTCCATAGAGAAATGTCAGTTAATGACCTAATGATCAAATCTTTAACACAAATGCTTAAGTTGTTAGCATTTACCCATGCTTAATTGCAATGATCTGTGAACAGTAGTTCTATCATGATGGGTCCAATCCACTAACAATGGGTAACCATCTGACTACATTAGGTCCAAATGTTGTTTTATTGTCTTTTTGTTTTGTTTTTCGAGACAGGGTTACACGGTGTAGCCCTCGTTGTCCTAAAACTTGATCTGTAGACCAGGGTGGCCTCAAACTCAGAGATCTACTTGCCTCAGAATCGAAAATGCTGGGACTAAAGGCATGAACGACCACCATGTGACTAATGTGATATGTTTTCATTTAGAATAGATGATTTTTTTCATACCATACATCCTGACCAGTTTTCCCTCCCTCCACTTCTCCCAGCTCCTCCCCTCCCACCTCCTTTCTCCCTCAGATCCATTCCCCAACCGTTTCCCTTCAGAAAAGATGAGGCCTCCAAGAGACAACAACCAAATCCGACAAAAGAAGATACAATAAGACGAGGCAAAGGCCCTCACACCAGTGCTGGACATGGCAACCCTATAGGAGGATGCATCCCAAGAGCAGGCAAAATTGTACTTTTTTTTAATGCCAGAAAGAGGCCTTCTGGTCTCTGCAGCTTCACCCTGTTGCTCCCTGGGAACTTATCCTCTATCCTGGCACTGTTTGGGGTCTCCATTGCTCTTGCCACCTTACCTGCCTTTTTCCAGGTTCTTCTTCAGGACATGACTGCAAGCCTCCATCTGGGAAGGCTATTTCAGCCCAAGCTTTCTCCATGTTGGCCCCTCTGCAGCCTGACCAACTCTGGTTCTTCTGTGCATCTGACACTCTGATAGGGCACAGCTAGAAAAAGGAAGGTAGCTCCTGAAGCAGCAGGTGAACTGTGCAATGTAACGGGGTTGCCATGGGACCGCCAAGGCCCTACAGTTGCTTAGGTGTAAATTATCAAAGTAAAAACCCTACAAATCTTAGAAGTTTCATTTTAGAGTATCTTGTTTAGTTTTAAAATAAAATAAATTTAATGAATTTTTAAGAAGCAAGTTATTTCTTCGGCCTAAAATATATGTTAAACAGCCCCAGAATCTTATATGACTTCCAAATATTTCTGTAAAATACAAACAAGGAAGGAAGGAACAGATGACAAAAAAGTTCCTCTGCATTGTATTGTGGTTTTTGAAACAGGACATCATATAGCTAGCCATGAACACTTAGTCCTCCTGCCCCTCACCTCCCAAGAGCTGAGATTATAGGGTGCACACCACACCTGGCTTCAGAAAGCTACTCTTAAGGATCTGGAGAGGTGGCTCAGTAGTAAGTCCTGCTACGCAGCATGAGGACCTGAGTTCAGATCCCTAGCGCCCACATAAAAACGGATATGTAGTCTCTGGATCATCCCTTAGGCACAGAAGCAGACCTCAGGGTTCCACTGGCCAGTCAGCCAGAATGGTGATCTCCGGGTTCAGTGAAAAGACCCTGTCTCAAAAGAGTAATAATAATTAAGTTGGAGAGAAAAAATGCCTAGAGAGAGCCTCTGGCCTACAAGTGCACATGCAGACAAGCACATCTGCCCATGCAGCACCACATCACTCATACACTCAAAGGAAATTCCTTCAAAGCACATATTACCAATAGTAAAATATGAAAATTGTAAATTATTACTGTCTATAGGATGCCCTACAAAGAGCAGGATACAGCATCGTTGAAATTGATGAATGTACTATTTTGATTTGAGTTTTAGTCTTCTTAAAAGTCATGATCTGAAAAGAGAATGACCTGTAAACATCTGCAGACATGACTGTTAAGAAAACCCTCTGAACTCTCTTACAGAGCAGCCAGCCAAGGGCAAGTCTGTCTCCTGATGTTGGATCCACAGTGCAAAGAAAATACTGATGAGCTGGGACAGTCACTACTCAGTGGAATCATTATAAATTCTGTACTTCTGCATTTATTAATGATTTAAAATACTAGACTTTTATGTTTATAAAAGTAAATCATAATGTACTTAATGGAAATGAATTTACTAGCTTATATTTATGCTACAAATTATACTTTATTATGTATTTTCTTGATACATTTTTAATGAATGAAATATTTCATTGTTTTCAATAAGCATGCTATTGGATATAAATTTTCTCTATTTAAAAATAAGAGACTATTTTATTATTCAAATTATGTATTAGGTATGATAGTCAATCTTTGTTTTCTGAAGCTCTAATAAATTTTTTACAAGTATATAAGAAGCTTATTATTAATAACATCCCCATAAATAATAAAGCTATTTGTTTAAGATTTTGCAGGATCTCGGCTTTTTATGTTACCATAATCTTACTAGATTGCATATTCATATCATTTTATTCAAGGGTTATTAGTCTCCCAAAAAACTGACATAAAAATTTAAAGTAGGGGCTAGAGAGATACCTTTTGACATTTAAGAGTTCTTGCTGAAGCCGGGCATGGTGGCAGAGGTAGGTGGATTTCTGAGTCCGAGGCCAGCCTGGTCTACAGTGAGTTCCACGACAGCCAAGGCTATACAGAGAAGCCCTGTCTCGAAAAAAACAAAACAAAAAACAAAACAACAACAACAAAAAAAAACCTAGATAGATAGATTATTGAAGCAAAGGCAAAACTTATATATTCTTTCAGAAGGGTTTATAAAATTATGTATGACAGGACCAGGTGCTTTAATCTAGCACTTTGGAGGCAGAGGCAGGTGTGTCTTTGTGAATTCGAGGCCAACCTGGTCTACATAGGAAGTTTTAGGCAAGCCAAAGCTACATAGTAAGACCTTGTCTGTCAGGGTCCAGGAGTATTGATCAATTTGTAAACTTAAGTATTTAAAAATTTGATCTTCCTTAATAAATGCTGCTGCTCCCATATTGGAAGACCCTGCTGTGCCCATGGTATTAGGAGAGAAACTAGTACTGGAGCTGCCCTGGCCATCTGGTATCAGTGTAGAAGTCCTAGGTGTTCCCAGCCTCCCTCACCATAATAATAGCATATTTAGGAGATAGATGTACAAGTACAACAATGACCTAAAGAGTCTGGGTGCCTCAGTTTCTTCTGTTTCCAAAGGAAAGGAAGAACTCAGAAAAGAGGCCGAGGTTGGGGCGAGGCCTCCTGGCCAGGCCGTAGCAGAGAGATTGCCGGGTGCTTTGCCCTCGCCTAGGGGCTGCCTTTCCTGGGTCAGGGAGACGGTTTCACTCTTTGCTGGGACCTGTTACTGGTAGCCTAGAATCCCTGGATGATGAACATCATCCCAGTGTCACTACCAGATGCATAAAGACAGAGTCTCCAAGTAGTTCCTGTATCTCATATGTTACTTGCACCATTTTTATCTTAGTTTGAATGGGTTTTTTTTTTCTTTTTCTTTTTTTTAAGACTGGCTTTCAACCCTCTGTAACTGAATATGATTATCATTATCAGTGACCCAGGGAGCTAATGTTTCACAGCCCTGTGAAGCACAAAAGTACACATCTTGTCCCCGAGAGTTGGGGTCTTCATTTGAGGGACAAGGGTTGCCAAACTGTTTTTCCATACTCAGAGTCTTCATCTGAGGCACAAGCATATACCTGAAGGGTAACCAAACTATTTTCCATACTCTGGATCCCATATCCAAAAGACCTAGAGAATGAGGGAACATACATGTTTGCTGTCTTTGGGCGCCTATTCCATATTGGCCCAAACAATTCCCGTAAGCCAAAGATGAAATTGGGGGGACCACAGGCAAACATACTAATAATTAGGCTCCCATCTGTAGTTCTAGTCAAAGGTCATATGTGCTGTACCGGAGCATGTGCCTCAGCAGCCTGGGGCAACACAAAACAGAAAGCTAGTCTGCAGAGTCTGGTAAAGGCCCTGCAGATGTTGTGTGATGACCTATTGATGGTCCAGAGCCTGATGTTTCCTGGGGGTGAACTTCAGATGAGAGTGAAGAACCCAGGAGTGGATCCCAACTACTTTCATGGCCATTGGGGTGGTCAGAACCACGAAGTGGGGTCCCTTTCAGTGTGAGTTCAGGGGCTTTCCTATTTGTCTTAGCATTTCAGCCTCTTAGGCGGGACAATGGACGGCATTAGGATTTTGTCACAGGGGCCCAGAAAGGCTGAAAATGCTCAACTGCTGGGCAATGGAGCATTTCAGCAGTTCCAAAGGTGATCCCTAGATGGAGTCTATCAACCAGGTGAAAAGTCTGCTAAGTCAAATACAGACTAGGAACAGAAGTTAAAATTGTCTAGTAATTGAAGAAAGTAAGGAACCCCAAGACCAAGGGGAAAAATCCCATTTTTAAGAACAGGCAGAGCCGGGCAGTGGTGATGCACACCTTTAATCCCAGCACTTGGGAAGCAGAGGTAGGCGAATTTCTGAGTTCGAGGCCAGCCTGGTCTACAGAGTGAGTTCCAGGACAGCCAGGGCTACACAGAGAAACCCTGCCTCGAAAAACCAAAAATACAAAACAAACAAACAAACAAACAAAAAAAAAAACGGGCAGATATATTTATCTGCAATCCATTTGATCTGTGGCAGGTGGATTCAAATCCTAAGCTTATGTGAATTTTAGTTTTCAGAAGAATGTACAGTATTGTATTGTATTGTATTGTAATCTATATTTTAGAAAAAGTAGTTAACAGGTGTCTCTAAGACAACAGAGTAGACTAATGCCTTTGAGACCTAGTAAAAGTTATAGGTTTGGGTCAAAAGACACAGAACTTTTTTTTTAGTCTGAGGGGTAGATATACAGATTGAACAGAGATCTGAGGGAAAGATAGCCAGCCAGCTTAGTGGTGGCGAGAGAATAGAGGAGATGACATGGAAGGACCAGACACAAGGAGCAAGCTGGGGCCTTTCAGAGCCCTCCATATGTTACAGAAGAGAGAAAGGAGTTTGAGTGTGAGCAGGGCCCAGTAAAAGCTCTCTAGAATCGGTGAGTTCAGGGTTAGAATCTAGTTAATAAGAGCAGTGGTAATAAGCCAGCAGTAATGAAGATATTTTTTTAATTCTTCTCTAATCAATTGGTCATAAGATATAGGATGGAGAGAAGACGTGAAGGGTGATCCCATGGGTGTCTGTGGTCAGGTTAGCTATGTGAATGGTTGAAGTCCTGAGATGGAGTATATGAGAGCTGGAAGGTAGGGATTAAAAAAGCAAAAACAGTTCTGACATTTTGATTTTCCTATTAGCTGTCTCATGGTGATGTGGCTAATGGAAGCAACCACCTGAGGCTGTGGTGATGTCCAGGCTGGGCTGCCACCAAGAACCATGTCTGGGCCCATGACCATACTACAGCTGGGGTCTGTGCTGCTGTCTGTGGCCAGGTTGCCACCAAAGGCCATCCAGATATCAGTGGTCTGGACTGCTGCCAGAGACCATGTTGCTCCCTGGGGGCCATGCTGACTCTACAGGAATGGAGTGGGGACACACGATAACACAGACTGATCTGGGTAGCCTGTACTGCCACCTGAAGCCATTCCATGTCCGTGGTTCTATCATGGTGGTGATATCCAAGACCGATGTTACCACCAGAGGCCATGTGGATGTCCCTGGTCTGGGATGCTGCCTGAGCCCTGTGCGGAAGCGGCCCGGCCACCATACTCAGGAGAGCTGGCCTCTCCCCTTGCCTGGGCAAAGTGAGAGACTTGGCAGGCAGACCAACTCAGCTTCCACCCAGGCCCAGATCCACGGCTCTGAGTTGTCCCACCCCAACTATGAACTACTGGAGCAGGTGAAGGGGCTGGTCCTGCAAATCCAAAGCTGCAGGATCTCCATGAAACAGGAAAAATGGGATGAAGAAATTGACTTATGGTCTCGGATAGAGACAAAAGAGCTCAGTGAGAATGAAGTATTGATGGTGTAGCAGAAGCCAGAGGCTTCAAATCAAAGACTCATTGCAATGAACATTTGCCAATAAAGCTGTTTGGGCAAAGTGTGTGCTGTGGGACATACTGTGACACACTGCAGCTTCCATGATGAGATGGCTTTTGTTGTTTTGTTATTTTGGGGCAGAGGGCAGATATGAGGAAATGAGAGATACATGGGATTGGGGTGCATGATGTGAAATTCACAAAGAATCAATAGAAAGAAGGGAGAGAAGGGGAGGAAAAGGAGGGAAGAAAAGGAAGGAAGGAAAGGAAGAAAAGGAGGAAGTTGCATGTATTTCTCTGACTACTTGCTCCTGTACCCTAGATTTATTTTACTAAGGAATTCTTTTTTTCCCAGTAGATTTTTAAAGTTCTTATTTCTGTATGTGAGAGGCAGAGATGAGAGGGGAAGGGAGGGAGAGAATGCAGTTATGTAAATCTCATGATGTTCACATCAAAGTCAAAGGATCAGTTCAAGAGCTGGTCTTCACCTCCTGCCTATTGAGACAGAATCTGTCCTGTTGCCTCTGCTACTTCCCAACAGACCCATCTGTCTCCCTGTGATGGTTTGAGCCCAGGGAGTGGTACTATTAGGAGGTATGGCCTTGTTGGAGTAGGTGTGACCTTGGAGGAAGTGCGTCACTGTGGGGGTGGACTTAGAAACCCTCCTCCTAGCCACATGGGAGCCAGTCTTCCCCTGGCTGCCTTCTAATCAAAATGTAGAACTCTTGGCTCCTCTCACATCATGACTCCCTAGATACTGCCATGCTTCCTGCCTTGATGATAATGGACTGAACCTCTGAACCTGTAAGCCAGCTCCAATTAAATGTTGTCCTTTATAAGAGTTGCCTTGGTCCTGGCGTCTCTTCCCTACAGTGGAATCCCTGACTAAGACACTCCCTATAGGAAGTCTGAGATCACAGACGCACACACCCACTGCATCTGGATGCACACCTGCATGCAGGGCTTAAACTCAGGTTGTCAGGCCTTTGCTTTCAGGTGCTTTACCCACAGAGCCTTCTCAATGGCCCTCCTACCACTGAATTCTGCTAACAGCAGTATCTACACTCCCTGCAGATAGAACTTTGACCTTGAATCCTGGACAAACTTGTTTAACATGCATTGTTTTCTTAGTCTTTCTAGGAAAGGAAAGAGATGCTGTAAATTGGTCATTTGGAAACAGAGCTGAAGCCCAAGGTCTCTATCCATGTTCATAAGCCAATTTCTTCATCCTTATATAGTTCTAGGCTTGTAGAGATTTTTCTCAGATACTCTAGGGTTCTCTTTGTGCACTATTACTGGGATGGGAGTTAAATGAACACCTGAGGTCATTATTTGCTCTTATATATTGTGATCCACCAGAAAGGCCTCTTGAAGTGCAGGCCTAAGGGAAGCATGTTAACTCTTTTTTTATCTTATTTAATTTAATTGATTTATTTGTCTAGAAAGGGCAATTAGAAGATGAAACATGAAGCAGTTTGAAATGAAACTTTTTATTACATATTTTCACTTTTATGGTAGGGGGCAGGAAGGAAGGAGGGAGAAAAAGAAAGAGCTTTCCACAGCACATGCGTTGTCAGAGGACAAGGCACAGGAGTCAGTTCTCTCCATCCATGGTCATGCCTCAGGAAAGGAGCACAGTTGAGTTTCTGGCTAGTTCTCAACCCCATGTAGCGTAGCTCACAACTGCCTGCACCTGCAGCTCCGGAATCCCTGCCCTCTGCTGACCTCCACAGATATACACCCAAACACTTATACACAGAGATTCACAGATATACACCCAAACACTTATACACAGAGAT
>NC_034599.1:4251258-4265874 GCF_900095145.1 Mus pahari | reverse complement strand
CACAGATATACACCCAAACACTTATACACAGAGATCCACAGATATACACCCAAACACTTATACACAGAGATTCACAGAAATGAATTTTAAATCTTTTATTTAAAAAACTGAAGAGGATGTTCCTGTCCTCTGTACACCTAGCATTGTTTTTATCCTGGACCTGGACTGAAACACTCCCGTTTCACAGTGCCATGCTGTCACCATGCCTCTGCCCAACCCGCTGGCCTGGACCTGCCATGGAAGAGGTACTGCTTCCACACAAAGAATGATGGAATGATGGAGCCAGGCAACACTGATGACAGTGATGGCAATATAATAATAGTTAGCATTTTTAAGCATAAACTAGTTTACTATTCTAAACATTTCTGGAGCTTCTTCATTCAATTCTCTAAAAAATACTTTTGTAGTTACAAAGCCTAAGGTGCTATTCTGGGAGACAGGATTCATCTTGCATCCAACATGAAAATTACAACAGCTATAAAGGAAGTATCAACCAGATACTGTGTTTCTCTCTCTCTCTCTCTCTCTCTCTCTCTCTCTCTCTCTCTCTCTCTCTCTCTCTCTCTGTCAAGGGAGTTTCCTCTGTGGAAATCCCTTGCTCTACGACATTCCCACTATAAACTGCTCTATCTCCCCCATGCTGTTCTGTCTCTTTAGTTCATTTTGGGGAGCTGAAAATATGCCTTCAACCCCACATTCATGTCTAGCTTTGTTTATCTCAGATGAATAATGGAATGCCAGGCAGAGAAACACTAGCATCTCAGTTCAAGTGCTTCATGAATTTGGAAGGGTACCTGGACTTGAAAGCAATCATGTGCCTCTGCAGTCCCTTCAAGAACTGCCTGGAACTTATAATTTCCCATTGGATAAACCAGGAAAAGACTGAGTTTTCTTGTCTCGGGAAAGAATAGTGTCAGTTCAACTATGGATTTTTTTAAAGGTTTATTTATGTATATGAATATTTTGTCTTCCTATATGTCTACATGATAGAAGAGGACATCAGAATCCATCTCCATTATAGACGGTTGTGAACCACCATGTGGGTGCTGGGTATTGAACTCAGGCTCTCTGGAAGAGCAGCCAGTGCTCTTTACCAATGCGACATCTCTCCAGTCCCTCAACTCTGGATTTTTAACTTAGCTGATCAGGCACTTTATTCAAGCAAAATAAAAGGCAAGTCCAGATCCCCACAGGTCTTTGTCATCAGAGATCGTTTCCCTTGTCTCTCTGGGTTTTGGTTTTTTTTGTTATTTGTTTGGAAATTCTTCATCTTTATTAACTAACTATGGCCACTTATCTGTTTGTCTACCCGGGAGTCTAGTCTCTCATCCCCCATCTCAGAGCTCACCCTAGCTCCTCTTAGGTCTTAACTACTTGAAATTGATGGAGAGGCAGTACACACAATACCTCAGAGAAGGGTCTATTTAAAGACAATAAGACTTAACTGATAGCAGAGCATAAGACAGCCATTTGCCAATGGTCTCTATATCTCTGGAGCTTGTCATCTGAGTGAAGTAGAGTCATGGTGAGTCAGTGATCCTCAGAAGAAATCCTGAAGTGACAATCCCACATTGATACCATCCTCAGAAAACATTCAAGACGAGGACCCAAAGTCCAGTTAAAGTCCAGTTTAAGAATTCAAAGGTGGGAAAAATCTAGAGTACAAGAGGTGACAGCACAGAGGTCTTGAGCACCAAGACAAGAGCAGACAGAGTCAGCAGGTGTTAGAGGTAAGAAACCATGTGCATACAGCGGGGACACGGAGCGCAGGTGTTAGAGGTAAGAAACCATGTGCATACAGCGGGGACACGGAGTCAGCAGGTGTTAGAGGTAAGAAACCATGTACGTACAGCGGGGACACGGAGCGCAGGTGTTAGAGGTAAGAAACCATGTGCATACAGCGGGGACATGGAGCGCAGGTGTTAGAGGTAAGAAACCATGTGCATACAGCGGGGACATGGAGCGCAGGTGTTAGAGGTAAGAAACCATGTGCATACAGCAGGGACATGGAGCCAAAGACCTGGAAAGGCAAGGGAGGCTTGGAAAGCAGAAAAGTTTCTCGTGTTTTGCACTAGTTTCACTTTCTAGTGATAATAGTAATAACTGTTCCTGGACCCTTTCATTTGGAGTTCACACTGGCTTCCTGAAGATGAGGTCCTGCTCTTTTGAGTTTGGTGTTCCTGTGGTCTGGTGAGAAAACTGACACTTCAGTATACCGGAGGTGGTGGGCAGGGAGCTTATGCCTAAGAAACAAACCACAGGGTAGAGGTGAGTTAGCGTGGGAGTTTAAATGTTTAAATTAAAGCACTATTATTTAATTTTTCTGTTGAGTTATAAGGAAAATGACATCTTCAATGCGTTGACTCCTTCAAGAGTCTACTTAGGCACTCTAGGACTACCAGACTGACTTACTGTGGAAAACAATCAACATACAAATTTTTTAAACGTGTATGAGTGTTTTGCCTGAATGCAATTTTATATATATATATATATATATATATATATATATATACACACACACACACTGTTGTGGGTTGTTTTGACATTGTTTGTGTTTTGTTATTAATTTTGTTTCCTCAAGAGGGGTTGGCTCTGCCAAGCAGTCCCTTGTATATTCAGAATGATCTCATGTGAACCTTCTCTCCATTTTAATTGGTTAGTAAAGGCTAGAGCCCGTGATTGGGCAGTGGAGGGGAAAGGTAAAACTGGAGGTTTGAGAGTGGGAGCAGGTAGAGAGAGAGAGAAGAAGAAAAGAGGGGAAGGAGAGGAAGCCATGATGGACCAAAACCACAGGGCCAGGAGAAACTGCAAGTAGCAAGAGATCTCATAGCTGGGGAATAAGTTAGTATAGTGTTAGATCTCATGGCCGGGGAGTAAGTTAGTATAGTGTTAGATCCGCCCAATCTAGGTTTATAGTTTATAATAACTGGATTATATATTTTTATATGGACTTATTGGGTTTGGGAATTCCAACAATAGCCTTCTACTCCCAAAGTCCCCCTGAAAAAGGGTGTTGGGTCCACTGGAACTGGAGTAGCAAGCAGTTGATTGTGTGGTGCTGGGAACTGAATCTGGGTCCTCTGCAAGAGCAGCCACAGAAACCTCTCTCCAGTCCCCACATTCATCATTCAAAGGTGCATATTCCTAGCCTGGGTCTTGGTTAGTGGAATGCTTACCTAGTAAGCACAAGGTCTTGTGCTCCATCCCCAGCACCAAACAAAAGTGGATATGACGGCGCGTGCCTAGAATTCCAGGACTAAGGAAGAGGCAAGAGGGTAAGTTCAAGACCACCTTTGGCTACATAATGAGTTTGAAGCCAACTTATGCAACATGAGATCCTTTCTATAAATAATTTTTCAAAGTATTTATTCCTGAACTTCTTGGGGTTCACCATTTCCTTGTATTTGAGGATGCTAAGCTATGTGCTAGTTTGAAGCTTATCGTGGCCCACCGTTTTGAGGTGTCAGGCCGTGACTGCAGACACACATTGTATTGGGCCTCTGGTAGCAGGTTAGCAACAGCACAGCAGGAACGTTATACAACAAAGCAGTACACCTCATGGCCAGAGTGTGAAGGGGAGCGAGAGGGGAGCTGGGCTCCCACTGTTTCCTTTGAGAACATGCCCCCAGTAACTGGAAGGCCTCCCACCATGTACTGCAGCTAAATGTTCTTTCACTTTCCACTAGTACCAACCTAGTGAATAAACCTTTAGCATATACACCCCTGAGGAACATTCTATATCCAAACAAGAGCAGACTGCTTTCTATTTGGTTCCATAAGTATACCTTCTTTAACTTCATACAAGTCATTGATGAAAATGTTGAGTGGGATAGAGTTTAAATTAAAAGCCCTCTGGGAGAGCAGGGGAAATGACTCAGTGTCTTATTAGAGTTACTGTCACTATGATGAAACACCACAATCAAACAACTCAGGGAAGAAAGGATTTATTTGGCTTACACTTCCATATAGTTGTTCATCAGCAAAAGAAGTCAAGGCAGGAATCCAAACAGAGCAGGAACCTGAGGCAGGACCTGATGTAGAAGCCATGATGTTCATGGCTTGCTCAGTCTGTTTTGGTTTGTTTGGTTTTTTTTAATAGAACTGAGGACTATCAGCCCAGAAATGACCCCATCCAAAATGGGCTGGGCACGCCCCAATGAATCACTAATTAAGGAAATGCCCCACAGGCTTGTGTACACCTTGATCTTAGGTAGGTATTTTCTCTATTGAGGCTCCCTCCTCTCTGATGACTCGCTTATGTCAACTTGACATAAACTATCAGCTCCATTCAGTTAGTTGATTGCCTCACAAGTGGAAGAACCTGAGTTTGAACCTCCAGCACCAACACAGAAGGCTGAACATTGTGGTGATGCCTGTAAGATCCCTGGAAAGTCTGTCTAGCCAGCATGTAAGCCAGGTGGAGGGTTAAGGGTACATCTCAAGGAGCAAACTGTTCTGCAGGCATGAGAATTGAAGTTGAGATCCACTTACAGACTGGCTGGTTATGTGTCAACTTGACACAAGCTGGAGTTATCACAGAGAAAGGAGCTTTAGTTGGGGAAATGCCCCCATGAGATCCAGCTGTAAGGCATTTTCTCAATTAGTGATCAAGGGGGAGAGGCCCCTTGTGGGTGGGACCATCCCTGGGCTGGTAGTCTTGGGTTCTATAAGAAAGCAAGCTGAGCAAACCAGGGGAAGCAAGCCAGTAAAGAACATCCCTCCATGGCCTCTGCATCAGCTTCTGCTCCCTGACCTGCTTGAGTTCCAGTCCTAACGTCCTCTGGTGACAAACAGCAATGTTTAAGTGTAAGCTGAATAAACCCTTTCCTCCCCAACTTGCTTCTTGGTCATGATGTTTGTGCAGGAATAGAATACTGACTAAGACAATATAGATCAAGTGGCTGTGATGACCTACCTCTAATCCAGGAACTGAAGACGTAAATGTGGGATCTCCAGAGCAAGCTGAAAGCCTGGGTTAGCAGAATTGGCAAGCTGTAGGTTCAGATGAGAGATTCTGCCTCTAAATATATACAATAAAGCACAGTTGAAAAAGACACTCAAGATCAACCTCTGGCCTCTACCTGAATACTATACATGTGCACAAGCATACAAACATACACTGGATATTGCTTCCATTTTGGAGCAGTTGGGAAGGAAACTGCCAAACAAGAATATTCAATATAAATCATTGGATAGTGTCTTCTAAAGAGACAGTGTTAGCTTTTCATTAATTCCATCTGAACAACCTTTCCTTTTATATGGTTTATGGTTTGGGGCCTAAACTAAGAAACTTTTGCTAACTCAAAGATTTTTTCTCCCATAATTTTTACAGAAGTTTCATAATTTTAGATTTTATATCTAAGTCTAGTATATTTTGAGTTTGTTTTGTATATGACACAATATGATTCAAAGTTATCTATTATTTATTCACATTTAATAAATCCATTCATTTGAAAAGACATCTTTTTTCACTGAACTGCCTAGCACTTATATTTAAGCCTATGGTCTGGTAAGACACTTCAACCAGAGATGTGACAAGGTCATGTATCTGTGATAAGGAAACTCTGGTATAATAAACACAAAAATAGAAGAAAAACCTCACATTTAGGAGGCTGAGGCAGAGGGATAGCTGAGAATTCAAGGTGAGCCTGGGCTACAATGGTGGTGGTGGGAGGAGCATTGCTCAGCTGATGAAGGCCCTTGCCACCAAGCCTGACCTGAGTTCAATCCCTAGAACCCAGCCAGTAGAATAAAAACCAATTCCCACAAGTTGTTCTCTAACTCCACATTTGAGTACAACACACACACACACACACACACACACGCTATAGGTAATAAAATATATTCTAAAAGAAAAAATAAATAAATAAAGCCAGGCGTAGTGGCGCACGCCTTTGATCCCAGCACTTGGGAGGCACAGACAGGCAGATTTCTGAGTTCGAGGTCAGCCTGGTCTATGAAGTGAGCTCCAGGATAGCCAGGGCTACACAGAGAAACCCTGTCTCAAAAAAAAACAAAACAAAACAAAACAAAAATCAGCAGCTGGTGGGGGTGGGGGCATCTCTAGGAACTGGCAGAGACCTGGGATGGGGGAGGCTGCCAGGAGTCTTTGGGATGGGTTTAGCTGAAACTCCTAGCAGTAGGGCTATGGAACCGGAAGTGGTCACCTCCTGTATCCAAGCAGGAACCCAGGGGAGGGATAAGGACACCAACCCCGCAAAACTTTTAACTCAAAATATGTTCTCTCTATAAGAAATGCAGGGACAAAGATGGAGTTCAGACTAAGAGAATAACCAACCAATAACTAGCCCAGTTAGAGACGATCCCAAAGGCAAACATCAGTCTCTGACACTATTCATGACACTCTGTTAGGCTTGCAGACAGGAGCCTAGCATAACTGTCCTCTGAGAGGCTCCACCCAGTAATTAAAACAGATACAGAGGCCCACTGCCAAACATTGGATGGAGCTTGGAAAGCCTTATGGAAGAGTTGGGGGAAGGAGCGAGGGCCCCAGAGGAGATAGGAACTTCACAAGAAGACCAACAGAGTCAACTAACCTGGATCCCTGGGGGGGTCTCAGAGACTGAGCCACCAACCAAAGAGCATACAAGGGCTGGACCTAGCTCCACACACATACACGATAGATAGATAGATAGATAGATAGATAGATAGATAGATAGATAGATAGATAGATAGCAGATTGCAGCTCCATCTTTATGTGGGTACCCCAACAACTAGAGTGGAGGCTGTCCCTAAAACTGGTGCCTGTCTGTGGACCCTGTTCCCTTGACTTAGTGGCCTTGCCTGGCCTTAGTGGGAGAGGGCACTTCTAGGTCTTCAGGGACTTGATGTGCCAGGAGGGGATAGGAGGGTGGCCTCCATGCCCTCTAAGGAGAAGGGGATATGGGGATGACTGTGTGACAGGGGTGGGGCAGCGATTGGGATGTAAAATAAATAAGTTAGTTAATGGGGAAAAATGAGAACAAAAGCAAGAGAGATAATGTAGATTTGTAGTCCGGGTCAGAAATGATGGAAAGTTGGACCAAGGGTTAAGCAGAGTGATGATGAAATTTGTTTTAATTGGCATTTCCCTGGTGACTAAAGGTGTCAGCTCTCTTTAAATGCTGTTTTCCTTCCATTTAGCCTCTGGGCTCAGTGTCTTTTCAAACTACCAAGCCACTGCTCCTCACCTTTCTTCTTGACACTTGGATCTAATATTCACTGGACAATATAAAATAATGGAGCAACAGGATCCCATGGTAGTTTGGGCTTAATATCTTATGATAGTGATCTTGTTAATGTGATTATTTCCCAACCATTTTATATCTTCATGGATGCATCTGTTCTAATCGCACATCTATTCCATGTACATTAGTGTTTTGTCTGTGAGAAGACGTCAGATACCCTGCAACTGGAATTACAGACAGTTGAGAGCTGCTATGGGGTTGCTGGGAATTGAACTCTGGTCCTTTGGAAGAACAGCCTATGCTCTAACCACTGAGCCATCTCTCCAGCTCATGCTTCTTTTTTCAAGTAGTTTAGTTCTATGATCCTTTGGGACATTTTAAACAGAGAGACAAGATCTTTCAGTGGGTATGTGAGGCTGCTCTGAGCAGAGAGAAGGCTGTGAAATCAATGTAGACTGAGAGGTCAGTCAGATCGTCCTTCATGCGGGAAATAAATACCTGAGGCTTGTCCTAGATCAGAGTGGGAGAAGACAGGAGAAGGGAGCAGGTTTAGAATATTCTAGAAACAGTTTATTTTCTGTGTTTATCATTGCTCCTTTCTTTAAGTTCCATTTGCATTTTGTGTATGAGTGTGGACATGTATGAGCATTCAAGCCATGGCACATGTCTAGTGATCAGGAGCCCTTACCTGCCTAGCCACCAAACCAGCCCTACACACACACATATGCCGCGTAGCTCTGCTTGTCCTAACACTCCCTATGTAGATCAGACTAGCCTAAAACTTTTGATGATCCCCCTGCCTCTGCCTCCCTAATGCTATAATCACAGGTGTGAGACACCATACCCAGTCTTTTGTTGTATTATTGGTTTTGAGATATGTCTCCTCCATTCAGCACAGGCTGAACATGCAACAGCCTCTTGCTCCTGGCTTATGAGTACTGGGATTACAAGTGTGAGTCAGTATGCCTAGCTTTTGGGGTGTTTGGTTTGGTTTTGAGACATGGTCTTGCAACACAGGCCATGCCCCCCTTTCCTACATTTTGGACTCAAACTGTAAAGTGGGGGACTGGAAAAATGATGGAGAAGCAGAAGGGGAAGATAGCTAATGTTGACCATGGAAATGTAGATGCTGACTAGACACCCATGCCAGGTAGTAAGAAGGTAATGGTAGATGAGAATTAGAAGTCCCAGATTTAAAAATTAGCCTATTGATGGTGTCTTGGTTACTTTTCTGTAGGTGTAAAGAGACACCATGATCAAGACAATTTACAAAAGAGATTTGGGGGGACTCACAGTTCTAGTTGTTACAGTCCATGACCGTTAGGATGGGGAGCATGGCAGCAAGCAGGCAGACACGCTGGAGCACTGGCTAAAACCTTAGATCCTGATCCACAGGACAAGGGGGATCTGAGTGGGAATAGAATGGGCTTCTGAAACCTAACTTTCTCACCCCAGGTTCTAGTTTTCTAGTTCTTGGTAGTAGAGGAGCATGTGGGGGGACAGTCAATTCATAGGAGAGTATCAGGGAATGCTTCCCTACAAAAGAGGCATGGTCAGGCCAGAGAGGGGAACAGACGCGCAGCAGCCAAAGCCGGCGTGTGGGACTCAAGAGAGCGAAAACCAAGTCTGAATTTGTCCTTCAGGTCTGTGGTTTGCTTCCAGCCTCTAGGCCAGACATCTTACGTGGCCAGGCTCCATCACTGAGCAGAAACAGAAGGGAAGTGTCCTTTCCCCAGAGCTTGCAGTCTCGGAAATGAAAGAAGCCAGTGTTGTCAGAGTCAGAACAAGAAAGACAGTGTGCCACTGGTCGGGTTGAAGAGGTGGGCAGAGGCCAAAGTGCTAATGTCCTGGCATAATTTCAGAATTCTAATACACCCAGCTGGGTGTGAAAGCTGGTTCCTATAATACCATCACTCAGGATACTGAGGCAGGGAATTGCCACAAGTTCAAAGCCAGTCTGGGCTACATAACAAGATCCTATCTCAAAACCACAAACCAACAAATGACAACAACACCACTGTTGCTGCTTGTTCTGAAGGCAAGAGAATGTTCTCAGAACTTAACCCAGGGTCTCGTACCTGCTAAACACACACTATACTCAAACAGTGAGCCACGCCCAAACCTGAAGATGGTTATGTAAATGGTAACTCCGATTGTAGGGTGTGCACCATCTCCTTTCTTTTCTTTTTTTTTTTTTTTGGTTTTTCGAGACAGGGTTTCTCTGTGTAGCCCTGGCTGTCCTGGAACTCACTCTGTAGACCAGGCTGGCCTCGAACTCAGAAATCCGCCTGCCTCTGCTTCCCGAGTGCTGGGATTAAAGGTGTGCACCACCACGCCCGGCACCATCTCCTATCATATCAGTTCTTAGAAGACTACTCTGCAGATAATAACAGTCCAGCACGTGATTCTTTACAAATAACACGACTCAGTAAACAATAATGGCTAGCACTTGTGTGCCTACTATGTGCTGAGACTGGTCTAAGTACACTCCATGTATTATCAACTCATGAATCCTCAAAACATACCATCTCAATAGCTGGCTGAATTAGAGGCAATGGATTTACTTAGCTCACAGGAGCCTGGTTACCCAAGCATCTTATCTCTTTGCCTCTATCCCTTCTCTCTCTGTGACTCTCTTCTCTCCCTGACTCCTTTCTCCCTCTTTCCCCTTCCCCCACCCCCTCTCTTTCCACGCTGCTTGTGGATGTTGTACATCGTGGTGCGGAGCCTAGTGCGCACCCGATGTACAACGTCCACAAAAGTGAGTTCCAGGACAGCCAGGACTATACAGAGAAACCCTGTCTCAAAAAACCAAAAAAAAAAAAAAAAAAAAAAAAAAAAAAAAAAAAGAGAGAGAGAGAGAGAGAGAGAGAGAACTTTCTGTTTACAAGCACTGCGGACATGCAGTCCACCCTTAAGAGTAGTTTGTTTCCCCAGTGAGACTCCATTGGAGGTGCTGGAAAGATGGCTCAGTGATTAAGAGCACTGACTGCTCTTCCCAAGGTCCTGAGTTCAATTCCCAGAAGCCACATGGTGGTTCACAACTATCTGTGATGGGATATGATGTCCTCTTCTGGTGTGTCTGAAGGCAGTGACTGTGTACTCATGTAAAATAAATAAATAAAATAATAAATCTTTAAAAAAAAAAAAAAAGAAAGAAAAAAGGACTCCATTGGAGGAAACTAAGTTTCCATTTGCAAGTGGTTATCAATTGGAGCTAGCATCTGGGTTGGGGATGGGAGCGTGTGTCTACTTCTTTCAACTCACGGACTCCATCTGATGTAACCCTGTAGGCCCTGTGCGTGCTGCCTCAGTCTCTGGGAGCTCATCTGTGTACTGATCCTATTGATTCAGGGGGCCTGTTTTCCTGGTGTCCTCCATCCCCTCTGCTCTTATACTCTTTCCCTTCTCCCACTGGGTCCCCGAGCTCTGAGGGAGGAATTTAATGGAGACACCTCATTTAGAGCTGAGTGTCCCCAGGTCTGAGGGAGGGATTTAATGGAGACGCCTCATTTAGAGCTGAGTGTCCCCAGGTCTGAGGGAAGAAGCTTCTCTGGTGATGGCTGAGCAAGGCCGTTTGAGTATTAGCTGAGGTATCGATAGAAGAAGCAAGCTGGTTTCTTTTCTTCTGAGTACTAACAGAGAGTTTCTGAGTTAACTACAGATTCTAAGTTAATCCATATTGAAAAGCTAACAATCAAGAGTCACCTTTTCACTGGGCATGATGACCACATCTGTGACCCTAACACTTGAGAAGCAGAGCAGGAAGATCAGGAGTTTAATGACTGCCTTAGCTCATTGTGAATTCAAGGCCAACCTGAGAGATGTGAGACACCTCCCCACCCACCCCAAAAAAAAGTCTAATGAAATCATGTGCTGGAGATGGCATGTGGTTAGTACTTAGTTGGCAGCCTGGTGATGTAGCATGTACAAAGTCATATGGGCAATCTTTAGGACCATGTAAAACCTAGCAAACAGGCTCATGCCCTTGACTGAAGGACTCAGGTACCTGAGTACCTGAGGCTAGCCTGTGGAACAAGAGATCTTGCTTCAAAGGAAAGAGGAAAGTCCTGGACTGGCAAGATGGCTCAGCAGGTAATGGCACATGAGAAAAGTCAAGGACTGATTCCTAACTTTATCACGTTCACTCACGCACGTGCTCAATATCTGCCCCCTCCTCCCCCGGTCTTTCTCTCAAATCACAGCCTTCATTCTACTCACCAATTTCACTCGGACTAGAACTCCTGGTGTGTGTTTTTAACCTGGAACAATAGTCCCTGGCCCCGCTTAGCCACACATCCCCTGGCCCGGCCCCCTCCAAAGTGCTAGAAATGTACATAAACAGGATATTGAGCACCTTGCTTTATATCATTTTGTAAACTCTATTTAAACAAATGTAATCCAAAAGCTGGGATTCTGCAATTAAATCTAATTTTTATAGAAACCAAACAAAGGCCACTGTAAGCTGTTATACCCAATCATTAGGAAGTTGAAAGAGCCACTCTGTTTGACAGCCCCGCAGAGCTTGAAACTGATAGGAAAGCCAGCCAGCATTCCTGTCAAGGAAGAGACAGGTTCCAGCCAGCCTCTACTTGTTTACATCTTCCTTGGGCCCTAACTCCTCCCAGGAAATTTGTCTTCCAGAAACTGAAAGCAGTCAGGTTTAACCTCAACTTTTATCCACAAATACATTCCACCAGTAACAGGCTGGGGCTTCACTAACCAAATCTAATGGGTAATAATGTCAATGCTCAACTCATGCTGCACTAGACACCAAGCTCTGTCAGAAATCATGCATATGTGTACACACACATACACACATGACATATATACACCACACATACACACATACACACATGGCACATATACACCATACACACACCCCACACACATACACACATGACATATATACACCACACACACATACCACACATACACACATGGCACATATATACCACACACACATCTCACACACACATACACACACACACACACACACACACACACACACAGACACACACACACAAACTCTCGTGGGGAAACAGACTTAGAACCTATTGAGTCACCATCTCTGAAATCAGTTAGGTAGAAAGGCAGGCAGATCAGCTGAACCTTAAAATCAGCAATTTAACTATGCGGTCTATAAAATAAATTTATGCTTAATGCATTACCTACAGAGTTAACGTGAAATTTTTTAAAGTCAGGGCCAGGAGATGGCTCAGAGGGTAAAGGCCTGAACACCTGAGTGTAATCCCTGAACTGTAAAGGTAGAAGGAGGGAGCTGATTCCACACAGTTCTCCTCTGACTTCCATAGTCATGCCATGGCACACACATATACACATCACCCAAACACTATGGTATTTTTTTTTTATTTTTAACTATAAGAATATACAATTTAGCGCTTTCCACTTTTCCTGGCTGGTGCTCATCCATGTATATATATATAGAGAGAGAATTTAACCCCCTCCACATTGTATGGTCAAACTGAAGAAGACATAGCCAACAATCATCTGAATTGTGATTGACTCACTGTAGTCCCAGGGGAAAATTTAGAGCTGCTTCCTGCTTGCTGCAAAGATGCTTGACATAAAGGCTTGGGCTGAGTATGTTGTGGAGTGGGCTGCAAAGGACCCATATGGCTTCCTTACCACAGTTATCTTGGCGCTCACACCACTGTTCTTAGCTAGTGCTGTACTGTCCTGGAAGTTGGCCAAGATGATTGAAGCCAGAGAGAAGGAGCAAAAGAAGAAACAAAAACGGCAAGAAAACATCGCAAAAGCTAAATGACTAAAGAAGGATTGAAGGGGTGAACAGACTGTAGCTGAAGAAACCCCTCTGGAAAACCTGTAGCTCTGGAAGCGCTCTGGCTAAGCTTCCAGTCGGTCCCTGATAGCACGATTTAGCGGGTGAGTCTGACCCTACAGAAGACTCATGTTCTGACCTCAGTACTATGGTAGCTTTTAGGCTTGGAAATAAAAGTTTGTTGGTATCTAAAAAAAAAAAAGAATATACAATTTAGCTAAGCATGGTGGTGCATGCTGTTAACCGCAGCAATCCAGAGAGAAAGGCAGGTAGATCTCTGTGAGTTTGAGGTCAGGCTGGTCTACAGAGCAAGATCCAGGCCAGCCAGATCTATACTACAAGTCTCAATACATACATACATACGTAAAATAAAATAAAACATAAAAACTACAATTTTTTAAAATTAAATGTATTTTGTAAGTTAAACGTATATAGACTGTTATTTATTTAAAGGTATTCCTTGAAAATCTAAGATCAACTTATTTTATTTTATTTTCACTTTTTTCCTAAGGTAAGGTATCATGTGACCCAGAGCTGGCATCCAATTCTCTAAGTACCCAAGGATAACCTCGAACTTCTGATTCCCTTGCCTTTACCTCCCAAGTTCTGGGATTTCAGGACAGCATCAACTGCCCTTCTAAAAGATAATTCGCTTTGCAAAATACTATCTGACACCATGACACACCCAAAAGCCCATATAAAGGTGGAAAAGGAGGCAGGGATTGTGGTTCATGCCTATAATCAGGAATCTGAGAGGTCAAGACGAGGCTAAAGCAAGAGAATTGCCCCAAGTCTGATGCTAGACTGAGCTACATTCTAAATTCAAGATCAGCTTGGGCATGGTGGTACACATCAGGTATAGCAAGACCAGCAAGGCCCTGTTTCAAAACACCCTCTCCCTTCCAAAAACAGAAAACCAGAGAAGAGGAAAATGCCAGCCCATTCTGAAATCCTTTCCCTTTCCCTCCCCAAGCCATGACCAGCCCTCTTTCCATTACAGTCTGCTTGTTAAAAGGCCTCCTGAGCCCGAGAGAGACAGCTCTCCTCTTGCTTCCTCTATAGTTTGTAGGATGGTGAGTTTTATATCAACTTGAGTGTCTGGGAGGAGGAAACCTCAACTGAGAAAATGTCTCCGGAAGACCTGCATGGCATTTACTTAAATGGATGGTGGTCCTCAATTCTATAAGAAAACAGACCAAGAAAGCTAGTAAGCAGCACCCTTCCACAGCTTTTGCATCAGTTCCTGCCTCCAGGTTTCTGCTCTGTTTGAGTTCTTGTCCTGATTTCCTTCAATAAAGAATAGTGATGCGGAGCGCTGAAGAGATGGCTCAGCGGGTAAGAGCACTGACTGCTCTTCCAGAAGGCCTGAGTTCAATTCCCTGCAACCACGTGGTGGCTCACAGCCATCTGTAATGGGATTTGAAGCCCTCTTCTGGTGTGTCTGAAGACAGCTACAGTGTACTCATATAAATAAATGAAATCTTTAAAAAACGGAATAGTGATATGGAAATGTAAATCATAAAATAAATGAAATCTTTTTTTTTTTTTTTTTTGGTTTTTCGAGACAGGGTTTCTCTGTATAGCCCTGGCTGTCCTGGAACTCACTCTGTAGACCAGGCTGGCCTC